>NW_009611320.1:101035-136744 GCF_000690535.1 Cariama cristata
TGCCACCATCAACTGCTTTGACAAAGAATGACAGAACTGTGTTTTTCAGCTGGTTAAAGCTACCCTTGGTGACCATCCATCCATTATCTGGATCTATTTCAAGCAGATCAGCTACTGAAACAGAGGCTTCACTATACAGAGAATAGGTAATTCTGGAATTGGCTCCATCATCTGGATCTACTGCTTGCACTTGGGTCACCAAGTAACCTTTCCCAACATCTGCTTTGACACTTGCTCTGTATTCGACAGTCATAAATTGAGGAGCATTGTCATTCTCATCCACTACTATCACTCTCACATTGCAAAATGTAGTCCTGCCACCTCCATCCAGGGCTCTCAAAAATATACCAATATCACTTTCCAGCGGGTTCTCCCGGTCTAATCTCTCAGTTGTCAGAATCTGCCCATTGCTGTCAATCAAAAATCGGTCCTTGGCAAAGTCGTTTATTACGGAGTAGCTTATCTGGCCGTATACACCTGAATCCCCATCTGTGGCCTTCACATGGATTACCTTAGTTCCAGGAGCAGCGTTTTCTCTAACCTCTGCAACATAAACGCTCTGTGAAAACACAGGGCTGTAGAGGTTGGCCCCAAGGATATGTATGTGCACCTGAGCTGTGCTGGTGAACAGCCCATCTGACACAGAGACGTTTAGGCTGTACATGGGCTCCATTCTCTGTTTGCGATGGTTGGAAAGGGTGATAACACCACTCTTGCTGTCCATAATAAAACTGGTCCGATCATTTCCTGATAGGATGCTGTACTCCAGTCTGTCAAAATCAGAGCTGTCGGCATCAGAGGCTTGGACGCAAGTCACAAAATGACCTCGAGGTGCCAGTTCGCTCACATACGATTCATATATTAACTGATTAAAAACTGGAGGGTTGTCGTTCATATCTGTTATTGAGATACTAACAAGAACCTCACTGCTTAGTGGTGGGAACCCATTATCGGTTGCTCTGACTTTCAAGCTGCACTGCTGTATGAGTTCATGATCCAGCATCCGGGCTGTCAGAATTAGGCCACTGGTGCTGTCTATATGGAAATAGTCCGTGCTGTTAAAGGTGTCCTGGACTATCTGATATTGCACAATCTTGTTATTGTCAGAGTCAGCATCAATAGCAACAACCTGCAGTACAGGAGTTCCAATCAAAGATGCTTCAGACAAAGTAGCGTTATAAGCTGACTGATCAAAAACTGGAGGATTATCGTTAACATCATTAATGATCAAGTCCACAGTGACCTCAGCTCGAGCTCCAGTGAGTGCATCGCTAGCTCGCACCATCAGCTTGAAAAGAAAATTGATTTCATAGTCCAGTGGGCTGATGACACTCAGAACTCCGGTATCAAAGTCAATATTAAACTGGTTGTAGGGATCTCCATCGACAATGATATAAATGATACCCTGGCCTTCTGGACTGGTTGCATTTATGCTTAAAATTGGTGTGTGCATTTCTACATCTTCGTTCACGGAAGCTGTATAGAAGGGCTTGTCAAATACAGGCATTGCTTTGTTAACAATAGTAATGGGGAGCTCTACTGAAGCAGACAATGATGGGTTACCGCCATCTTTTGCAAGAATAACAACCAAATACTCTATATTAGACAAATCAGAATTGAAAGCTTCTTTTAAAGTGACACTACCAGATCCTTTATCAATCTCAAAATGTCCGTAGTCTTCCTTCAGAAGATATGAGACCTCACCATTTTCCGCCTTATCCTTATCAATAGCCGTGACTCGATATATCAGGGTACCAGGCTCAGCATCGACTTGCACAGCAGCGTAGTATGGAAGCCCTACGAACACTGGGGCATTGTCATTTATGTCCTCAATGTAAACTCTTACCACCACTCGAGCAACACGAAGGTGATCTAGTTCACGGCTTGCTTCCACCACCAACTCATACAGCTCTTGTTCCTCTCGGTCGAAGGGGATGCCAGTTGTCTGAATGACTCCTGAGGTGGATTTAATTTTAAATTTGTTGCCTGGGTTTAATATACTGTATTTCAAAGGCTCATTGAGGCGGTTACCAACAGCATTCACCACAGCAATCTTTGTGATATTGGTGCTGTTTTCTGAGATGGAAGTGGAATAAAAATTTTGTGTGAAATGGAGCCCACTATCCATGGCTTCTTTTACCATTATTGTCACCATAGCAGTGCTATAAAATTTCCCATCAGATACTCTTACTATTAGCATATAATGGTCTTTGGAGAGGCTATTGTTTTTAATGGTGAGTACCCCTGTGCTTGAATCAATTAAAAAATGGTCCATATTGCCTTCAATTAGACTATATGTTAGTTCAGGAGGGATCTCTGAATCTGGGTCTGTAGCCTTGACTTTGAGAACTTCAACACCAACATACGTGGGCAGGAGCAAGACTGTCTCAAATACGGCCTGGCTGAAGACTGGTGGGTTGTCATTGACATCAGTTACCTCAATGGTCACTTCAACTGGGCTCTCTGCTGTAAGCTGGGGATTCCCACTGTCTCTAACATGTACGTGGAAGTGGAAGTGGGCTATTGTCTCATGATCTAAATTTGCAATTGTTCTGATTGCACCTGTGCTGGAATCTACTGTGAAATACTTTTTTGCAGTAGATTCAACAATCTGGTAGACAAGCAAAGCATTCTGGTTGCTGTCAGCATCAGTGGCACGTATCACGAGAGGACTGTTATTTGTACTCCGGACTATGCTATTTACAGGAGCAGCTTCGCTTATGCTGCCCGAGTACTGAGAGAAGAGAAAAACTGGTGGGTTATCATTTTCATCAACAATCTGAATGTTCACAGTGGCATTTGATGCCATGCCTGCCATGTTTGTCGCCTGCACGATGAGCTGATAGAAGGAAGCACGTTCATAATCAAGGGCCTTTTGACTGGTGATCACTCCAGAATACGGGTTTATAGTGAAGACTCCATCCACATTCCCATCTTTAATCTCATAAACTAAAGTGGACTGACTGATTGCAGAGAGGGAGATGACAGAAGTACCAATATCCACATTTTCATTAACCTCTGCTTGGTATTCTTTGAGAGTGAACTTAGGGTGGGAATTATCTGCCATTGTCACAGATATCCGCACAATTGCTGTTGCAGACAGCGGTGGAGAACCTTGGTCAGTCACTTTGACTGACAAAACAAACTGTCCCATTGTGGTTAAGTCTGGCTCCTTCAGTAATGTAATGATCCCTAAAACTGGTTCAATCTTGAATGTGTTTCCTGTATTTCCTAAAACACAAATATTGGAAGCAAATTAGAAATTAAACAGGACACACCTAATGATAATTTAAACCAGGAGCAATTAGCTGCAATTTGTTAAAAACAGTTATTGAAAAAAATCCCACCCAACATAAAAGAATTCTAAAGGCCCTTCCAGTCTTCCTTTCAGAAAATGAAGTAACTCAGTAGATGGTATAGGTCTTCAAATCTTCAGAAACTCCGGTGCTGGTATCGATATCTTGATTCTGAGTATCAACATCTGAGCAAGTGCTGCATGTAAATTGCTCCTACTGAAGTAGGAAAAAGCATCCCTAAATTATGGGAATTAGTCAAATACATGTACACCTAAGGCAAAGAAACTAGATCAGAGGCTAACAAGCCAATTACATGACAAATGGATAACAACTCAGGCTCTTAACTGAAGGGGATATTAAGCAACTGTAGAGAAGATTACAGTAGTTCAAGACTCAAAGAACTGAATATAAGAAGGTTAAAGTGGCATTTAGAAAAATAAAACAGAACAAATAGCGTAGAAAAGAGATTCAAGTATCTTGTGCCACAAAGGTTTACCATATGATCTCTAAGGAGGACGAATCTAGATGAATGAGATTTAGCAGAAAATGTCATGAAATGTCTGTTATAACATGAAAGCAGGGATATCACTGACTGTATAAAGGTGAAAATAGTAAGTTTGGATCAAGGACCTTCTTTGGGGTCTTTTTTTCTTTTTAGTCTTTTTGCCAACCTCTTCTTTAGCTAGACAGATTCAAAACTTTCGATATGTATCCTTACCCTGTAATTAGAGATCACCTTTATTAGGCAATCCATATTTTGCTGCTTCTTTGACTGTCTGCTTAAAGTATAGGATGCTGCATGTGTATATGGCATGTATAAGGATACAGACTCTTTTTCTGAATTTGATTCTAAATACAAACAGTGTGTACTGAGTTACAGCAATTCCAATCATTGTAACATGTTCCTGCTATTGTAATTTACACTTTAAAACGTAGAACTACTTCCAATCTACACTCAATCATCCATCATGACCTGGAGAGAAATATCTCTCAGGTAACCGGTGATAAACAAGAGATTTTTCTTTTAATGGTAATTGTTACAGGTGCTGTGCAGAGAGCAGTAAATGTGAAAATTGTAGCTGGAATACCAAATACATAGAATCCTAAATGAAGTGAGCTAATGTGAACTATTTTTAAGATGTGATTCACTATCTGTTGTAAATTCTGGGGCTTGGAGGCTAATTTAAGCTACATACTGCTGTATGTACTTCAATACTGGTAGTGGCTGTCTATTTATATCCATCCTTTCAGATCAGTAAAGTTTACTCTACTAGCTAAAACAAAAATTGTGCTATTCACTGAGGAGCTGAGATTCCACCAGAGCTACAAATTCTCATAAAGATCACAGTATCTGTCACATTTGCAGACACTACAAATGCTGCTGCAGTTATTTTGTCAGTGCTTGCTAACACAAATAATTTTTGGCCACTGACTGCCTCATGTAAGGACAGAGCTGGTGCTTCTCCTTTAGGAATTTCTTACGAAATTACACAAAAGGTACTTTCTTTAGCAGTTGCTCTCTTCCCATGTAAGGTGATGCAAGTAATTCCCCTGAATAAAAGGGCTGTGTACAATCTGAATGCTGCAGTTATAATCAGTATCCTCAACTGCAGATTTTATGGATCGTAGAAATTACAGCAGCAGAAGGCTGAATTTTGATGCATCTGGGATTGGAACATCTGTGGATAATGAAACTGAGGGAGTGCATGGCTTACAGTAAATGGAAGTTTGACGTCTGACACTGCAGGGAGAGCTCATGATGAAAGAGAAACAGGCTGTAATGCAAGAGAGAGCTTCTAGAAAAGAGAAAAACATGCAGACTAAAAAGGAACATCTAATAGCTAAAGCATCCTTTCTAATCATCATATTCTTCTGTCTGCATCATGTATGATTTAATTACCAGTGTATGGGAGCCATACTCCTAGCACGTGAGGTTGGTCTTTAGATCATGGTGGCACCTATAGGTGATTGGGTTGGAGCTCATAATAGTAATAAGGTGTCACGAAAAAGCTGGGAATAGTCTTGAAAAACACTGCCCCAGGAATCTGATCTGGTCAGCCCAGAGTTCGTTCTGCAAGGCACAGTGTTGTCTTGCCTGGGTACATGTAAAATTTCCCCTGAGCTAAGTTAAAGGCCACTGGAGAATACTGAGAAATAACTGGTATGACCAAATGCAGTGTATAAAGGAAATATTTGCTTTGTAGGATCACAAGGGTCTAAGTTCAATGCTTTTAGCAGCAAAAGACTTCACCTCCTGCTTTGCTTAAGGGACTCTACTTCCACAGAGCATACAGGGTAATGACAGAAAAAAGTTCCTTGGGTCTTCTCTAAGCTTCAGGTTATATCAGCTTAATTTAAGGTGTGAGCTTGAACTATATGACATTAAATCAATATGAGATGGTGTAGATATCCTTATATCATTACTTATTTTTTGTAATTTGGCCTGTACCTAATTGACGTAAGCCATCCTAGCTAGTGACAAGTCTTTATAATAATATAGGGATAAATAATGATCCTGTAGGATCAGAGCCTAACACTGTGAAAGGCTTGTGACCTGATTAATATTGGGACAATCTGCAGTATATGAGATTTCTTTTTAGGGCAATATAGTTTTCAAGTTTTGCTATTATTACAACGGGAAGATTCATATTACTAAAAAAAGAAGTGGAAATGAAACATTTAAAAATCCAAAGGTTACAAATTTCTACTTCCTTCTCTCTTTTTCCAGGCACTCCTCTTGTATATAGGTTAATGGTTTATCTCAGAGATAATTCTTAACTTCAGACCCATATGAGGCAGAGAAAGTTACATTCACTTGCATCTGTGGCACAGATAATGCAAATTTCTCATGACCATGCTGTTGCACCAGCAGAGGAATGATTTTGCTGGTAGAGATTATGTAGTGAATGCAAATATCCAGAGCTTAACAGCAAAAGCAATTTTAATCTGGTGTCACCATGCCCTCCCTTAGTTTCGAGAGACCTTTGCCATTAAAATGCTACGGCTCTACTGACAGAAGTTTTTAGCACAGCCCTGGTGTTAGTCTCCATGTTCCTCAGGTCTCTATATTGGCCAAGATGCCACGACATACCAGCTGTTGTGGCATTTGTTTATGGAGGATCCACTGTGTACTAGACCGAAGACAGCAACCTGAAAACAAGTCACTGGCTGTAGCTTTCAATAAGTATCTTATGTGATGGTTTTGAACCAATGACTTTGAGGTAAAAGGCTCTAAGTGAACGAGATTCTGTTCTGACAGGTTTTGGGTACAGTAGCTTCAAAATAAAGAACAACCAACAGGAAGGTGTCTCCTTTGCCCAGCGCTACGGGAGAAGGTAGACCAAAGAAGTTGACTTGTGTGTCAAGACGGAGCACCGTCACAGCATTGCTCTGTGTATGGCATGAATCATGATGCTACATTTTCCGCCTCTGTCCTAACCTGCTTCAATGGTGTAGATAAGCTCTGCATTTTCTCCTTTGTCTTTGTCCAAAGCCGTGACCTGCAAGACTGCTGATCCAACTGCTGCTGATTCAAACACTGAGGCTTCGTACAACGGGCTGGTAAAATACGGACTATGGTCATTGGAGTCTTCCACATTTATGATGACTCTGGCCAGGTTTCTCCTATAAGGGAATTCTTGATCTCGGACCTATAGAACAAGTGCATAATAAACATCTTGATATCCATTTAGTAAAACTTCATAAATATTACTCATCTGAGTGCTAATACTTTCAGTTCTATTTAACACAAAGTAATAAAAAAATTCCATTTGTACCAAAAAGCAGTCTGAAATATATTCACCTGCAAGATGGTAGATAGTAAAATTGAAGAAACAGGAAGAGCTTAGGGACTTTTTTTTTCACTTGTGAAAAAACGCATAGCAACTAACCATCATGATCTGAATTTTTGAACTGGCAACCACATGACATCTTAAATTCAGTTTTAGGTTTGTAAGAAATAGTTCTTTTTTAATACATGCTAAGTGGTCATGCCTTTGCCCTGCCACTCCCTGCTTTATAGCATAGCGGCAAATTAACCTTGCCCATTGCTCCTTCTTTCAAAGAGCTACAGTTTTAGCCACTATGATCCGTCATGTGTCAGTCTAGTGCTTGTATCTGCCGACGGACTTTTTCAACATTATATATGTACATATCTTTTTGAAGAGGATGATACCAATAGTAAACAGAGTAGGAATTACCTTAAGAAGTGCTGAGCACTCCCAAGACAGGTATCATTTACCACACCTCTCTCAACCCCGTACAAAATATCTGCACTGCTACACTGATAATCCTGTCAAGACAATCCCCAAAAGTTTGGTTCTTCTTAGATAGAGCAAAAACCCTGTTGTATCAGGTGGGGACCAAAACCAAGCACCTCTGTCAGCCATGTCTCTCTGTGATTCAGTTTATTTCTTAGCCTGCTCACCAAAGGACTTGCAGTTTGTTACTCTGTGAGCTGAGACCCCACTCAGCTCCTGCTCACTGCATCTCACAGCAGCTCTCTGATTCCTACGGTCCTCTGCCCAACCCTGGCCCCGTACCTAACACCTCATGAGCTGTTTCTTCAAATATCTCTTCCGCAGGAGTCTCAAGCGGCTGAAGAAAATAGCGGACTACAATGTTTAAACTAACACAGATCTATTTTTATTAACCTTCAGTCCATAATGTACAATTGTCACTTGAAAACAGACAGACTTATGTTCTGTAATTTAGGCACACTGAGCAAAAAACAGTAATTACCCAAACATTTGGAAATGTAGATGAAAGCTATTTTGTATATCAACAGTTTATGTACTGAAATAAGTCCGTAAAAGTAAACTATAAACGAGGCTTGTATTCAGAAAGGCTGTAGCATTCTCTATGGCAAGAAAGCAGTTATCTCCCTGCGAATAACTTCTCAAATAACTTTCAGCTTCACTTCAGAAATTCTGAAAATTAGCTTGAGTGAGAAGACCAGATGCCAAGAGATTGAATAATTTCCTGCTTGCTCTCCCTTGAGACAGCAAATCATATCATATGCCATACAGTGAATTCACAATAAGTTTCCCAAAAAGTGCAAATAAAAAATGTAAAATAAATACACAGCAGGGCAGGCAAGAAGAAATTAATGACTACTTACTGCACCAAGAATCCTTTGCTCATGCAAAGACTAAGGTATCTATGCACCTGAAGCAGCAGTGATTGTGTCCTGAGCCAAGTGAATATTGCATTCTTACCATGACATTAAGGATGTGCTTATCTTGAGCTTCATGGTCTAATCTCTCAGCAGTATAGAGCACCCCAGTGCTGGGATCAATTCTGAATTTTCTCATGCTGACTGTATCGATGCTGCTGTGAATAGTGTAGCTTAACTTATGCTTTTCGTCTCTGTCTATAGCTTCAATTTGCAGAATTTCAGTATCAGGGAGGATGTCCTCTGAAATGGTGACATCGTAACTCGGGTGAGAGAATTCCGGGCCATTATCATTGTTATCCAACACTTTGATAAGAACCTACAGTTAATAAAAGAAAAGCATTTGAAGTTACTGAAGTCTAGTCAGATTACTGAACAAGCACCTAGAGAAATGTAATTTACTTTACATGGCTGATGATACATACGCTTCTGTATGGTGGGACTAAGAAATATAATTTAATATTAAATGCTTACTGTTCAGATCAAAATAAATAGTAAGGACATGATTTTGGAGGCAGAATGTTTCTAATTATAAGACCTACTCAGAGTCTGATAAACAAGTCCATATTTTCAGTATCTATAGATTGGAAAATATTCCTACAACGGTCATAGGAAAGGTTTTGTCGTCCCTTGTAACTGCTCTGGTTACAAGAGACTTCTACAGCTATTATGGGATTTCCTTTCCCTGTCACTGTTCATCATCACAGAATCATAGAATGGTTTGGGTTGGAAGGGACCGTAAATATCTTCTCTTCCAACCCCCCTGCCATGGGAGGGACACCTTCCCCCAGACCAGGTTGCTCAAAGCCCCATCCAACCTGGCCTTGAACACTTCCAGGGATGGGGCATCCACAGCTTCTCTGGGCAACCTGTGCCACGGCCTCACCACATTCACAATGAAGAATTTCTTCCTTATATCTAATCTAAATCTATCCTCTTTCAGTTTAAAGCCTGTCTTCATAGGATTGGTACTCCAGCCCTTGGATCATCTTTGTGGCCTCCTCTGGACTCGCTCCAACACGTCCATGTCCTTCTTGTGTTGGGGGCCTCAGAGCTGAAGGCTGTACTGCAGGGCAGTCTCACCAGAGTGGAGTAGTATTAATAAGGCTACAAAAGAATCCTTTTCATGTTACTATAATCTGCTTTTTATACAATCAATATTTGGCTAAATCCTGTGTTGATTTCTGCCAAGTATATTGCATTGGGATGTACTAGCAATGTCAAATTGTGACAGCAGTGGAGACTTCAAGTTGCTGTTACACCTTAGGCTGTGTTAGGCACGGTGACACTTGATGAGGCAAGAACAGAAGACATAACCTCACGACTGTGCAACCCCACCCCACCCAGATCAATACCAAGGACAGGCAATCTCAGGGCACTGGTGACAGGGAAAGATCACTTTTATGGTTTCATCCTTCCTTTTCCTTTGCCAGTGATAGTTGTCTTTATTGCCAACTAATTCATTTTCCCCTCGAACACCTATTTGCCTCCCTTCTGTTGCAGTTTATGAACAGTAGAACTTCTGCTAAAGATGTGAATGAATGCTGTGCCATTTGCTTCGAGTCTGTCTTTAAAACCTCAGTACCGATCCCTAAAGAAACTTGGAGACGGAGAAGGCAGCCAGGATGCTGCTGTTGCTGCCTATTGCACCCATTTCAATACATCACAAGCAGACCCTGGTAACTAGTAAGAATCACTATTTTCCAAGCTTTGCCTTTCAAAAGCTATGTGACTACAAATTGTTATGCACGTGTGGCTCCAATGAGGTTTTGTGTTCTGAGGAGTCACTCCCTGAAGAAAATTTGTTTCCCGGACTTTGTATGCTATAAATTCCTTTGGGCAGCATGGGAGGAAACCCCTTGACAAACTATGTAATAATGAAAGACGAAATACAAGGAGTTGCCTCTTTTTCAATACTGGAAACAAAAAGTATCTTTTGCAGAATATGCCTGTGAAAGCACAGACCAAATTTTATAGTGAGTGAAATGAACCAATGTTTTTATTCAAAGGCTTTGAAATAAGAAATAGTCCAATGAATGACATGGGAAAGGCCAAGCATGGGACTTTTACCTAAGACTAGGAGACTTGACTCATCCCTTATGATATTTTCTTTGTTGTTCTGAAAAGTACTTGGCTCTTTTTTAAGCAAATATTTTACTACTTTCCTTGATCAAGCCCTGTTCACCCATACTTTCTTAACAGAAGAAAAATACAGTTATACTTTTACTGCAATATTGCACAAATAGATGTTGGCCTCAGAGAGGAATGAAGCTTTAGATTTCCATGATATGTAGAAGGGTTTGCAGAACACATTACCAGAAGGGACATGAACAATTGTAAGCAGCAGTCATAATGAACTAGCCTGGGAACTGTATAAAAGACAGCTGAAATAAAATGCTCTGTAAGTTAAATGGCATAGGGCTTCAACTGTGCATTCCATACAATTTAATTTTCACCAGATTATGGTATACCACGGTGAAGCAGGGCAAAGCCTATATTAAGTTATGCTTCAGTCTTGGACAGATAGCAATAAAATTGGGGGGAAATATACATTGCTGGGCCTATAATAATGATGAAGAGTTACTTAGCTTTTTATGTTTTTATTGTTGCTACACAACATATCAAGGTGTGTTTCTGACCTGACTGAGGAAAAAAAAGGCCAAATCCACATCTGAAAAATAGGTGAAGAAATGAGTTGTAATATATGAAAGAAAGTCCAAAGAAAAAATGAAAGACTTCAACTCTAATGGGAAAAAGAGCCACTGCTGAATCACTTTTGTTAGCGTAAGGAAGAGACACTGAAGCAATAAGATTTGGGGATAATCTGATGACTAGTGTTTAATACTTCAAGGCATCTTCTCGAGCAGTTTTGATACCTTCAGTCCTTGCCAGGTACCACTGTAACATGGCTGGATTATTTTACTGCTGCATTGTTAACACAGCAGACAACAACACAATTTATTCTACTTTTAATTAGTGGCCAAAAACTTTGTCATCTATTGTTTTAGATAGTCCAACAGAGAAGTAAAAACTTTTCAAATGGATTTGATTGAAACACCAAGGTGTTTGATTCTGCTGATGCTAGTACAGCATGGTCTACCTTGAACAAGTAAGCTGCCGTGTGAGGGACAGGCTTGTATTCGTGAATTTGTTTTTAACATTGCTGGGTGCAAGCTCAAGCTATTCTGTAAGGAAAAAAAAAGTACAGATGCACACCAGTGTGTCTTAAAGGTATTGCTACAGAGGTGACATGCCGCTTTGTTTGTGTGGTATGTGATCGCTCCAGTGCTGGGGTTCACTTCCCTTTATATCTAATGTATTTTGGGATCACTGGCAAATTGGGAAAAGAGAGGAGGGTATAAAGCTTTATCCCCACAAAGCTTGCATTGTGACTGTGCAAGCCACTGCTCCGTGATTTATGCCTTCACTAGACTGCATAAACTAAACAGGGTGGGACTGGATTAGCATCAGACACCAAGGAAAAGCCATGAGACCATGGAAATCATAGTGTGGATTCACAAAGCAGCAGCATTTCTTCTCACTGAAGAAAAGTATAAGCTAATGCCCTGACACCCAGATATGGACCATGATGCTGCTTGGAAGTGGGAGGCATAGAGAGCAGAAAAGACAAAAAACCTGAAGTCCTCATTCACTGTGGTCTTCAAACTTACAGGCAACTATGCACTTAAAATTGCTTTGATAGTTTCCAAAAAAAAACTTCCCCCCCCCCCCCTCTCCCTTCTATTACTCTCACTTTAAGAGTTTCCAAAAAAAACCTTCCCCCCCCCGCTTTCACTTCATATCTACTGCAAAACTGATCAAGTGCCTGTTTCAGTGGCAGGCATCTTCATCCCCAGAGACGACACTATTTTAATGATTTGTCAAGTAATCCACATTGAAACACGCATTATTTATTACATACTCTTCATTTCAACAGCCACTTCCATCTGGAGATGGAAGGCAGTGGGTTAGAGATGCTAATGAATAGAGAGGCCATTATTGATTCACAATTTCTCCAATTTCTTGTATTAAAGTAGTTAAGAGTATTTCTAATTTTTGTCAGCTGTCCCTCAAAATCCCCAAGAGTCCACTGTAATTTTAACATTACGGTCTCTCCTCTCTGGCGGGTGGATCTTCCTTGCAACAAAAGAAAGTTAGATTATATATGGGAATGCTGATTATACAGAGCTCTGTTAAACCCACAAGCTATGGAAAAGGAGAAAATGGAAGTCTTTTGTGTTCTTAAAAATTTAACTGTCTTGGGAGCTACTTGAAACAAAGTAAGGTAAAATAAAATGGAACTTAAGTGCCATTTTAAATAGATATTAGTCCTTCGATCCTTACAACATTTTTTGAGGAGCAAGTGGCTATTATTATCCATACCCTTTGGCCAGGAAAACACTGTCTTGCAGCAAGGTTAAATGACTTACCAAAGCCACACGAGAAGTGCAGTGGCAAAGTTGAGGAAGATGTTTTAGCTTTACTTTTGAGCCACTCCCCTTGTATTAGGTCACTTTGAAATGCCATCTTCGTATGCAGATTTCCTGCTCCAGCATGATGACTTCCAGTAAGGCGTTACTTAAAAAGAAGGGGCAATCTTTTCTTTTAATAATGGACAAATGTTACGCTGACATGAACACTAGGGTCATAGAAAACCTGATCCTACAAACATATGTGAAGTCGAGTAAGCTGAATGCCACCAGATTGTTAATATGAGGAAAGTTACCCAAATTCATTTAATGGCTGATAAACTTAGGCATAAAATCTTGGTACTACTGACAAATTTCCCACTGACTTCAAAAGGGCCAGCACTCTGCTCCTTGAAGCCTTAAACTTTCGCAAGCCTGTAGCACATCCTTCACCCAAAATCAAGTGTTATCCTAACTGAAGAGACTCAAAGACTCACAGTGTATGTGTAATTTAATACTTTCTTCCTATTTATTTCCAAATGGAAGATATGGCAAGAATGAGCTGTGTTGCATAAATATCCTTTATTACTGTGTAGGTGCCTGGGGTGTTAAGCTGTGACAATACCCATTGCATAAAATCAAAGACAGGCTTTAAAAGTTTCCCAACACATCTCCGAAAGGTGACAAATGGAAATGTTTACTATTTGTTTGCTGCTAAGTAGGGATTCCTCTTTGCTGAGGACTATGCAAGGTTACCGAGTAAACCACTTTTCATAGACAAACATTAGCTGCAAGTCTTTTTTCCACGCTCATAAAGCAAACATGCAGCAAAGCAGTCTCTGCCTGGTTATCCTTGAAAGCTCATATCTTTTCCAGCGCGTCGCGGGCTTCAGAAAGGCAGGCTTGCCTCCTTCTGCTTCTATTGTGCAGAGCCTAATTTATAGTCTGAACAAGCGCCTCGCTATAAAAGATTTGCTTCTCCCTGCTCACTTCCTATTTCCCACAGTTAAAGCAAGTTTCAAATAAAGGATTCACAGGCCTCCAAGCTTACAAATTAGGCAAAGTAACACTCAGAGCATTAGCAAAGACTTTGTATTCAAAATGGTAAGTGAAAGGCCTAGAGAAATACAATCAAATCAAAGCAGGACAAAACCTAATGCAGGAAGTCTCTCCAAAGCTGTTTTCAATGTTGCCCATCACAAATACCTTTGGTTTAGGCACAAACATATTTGAGTGAAAACTGGATAAATGCCAGGACCTGCTTTAGAGACATTTGAAGCTGGAAGAATCTGCTTGGCTAATTGCTTGGTCTGGGCACTGTGTTGTAGTACAACCTATTAAGTGCCTGAATTGCTGAAACTCGGGTTACGCTTTTGTACGGGTTTTGAAAACCTATTTTGATTTAATATTGCTTTCAATAGTGTTACCACACAGCTTTATTTGCTGCTTCCTGACAAATTTTTCTCTCCTCCAAACCCCAACCTTAACATAAAAATGCAAACAGTTTCCCTACCAACCTCAGTGGCCTGTTATTTATACTCTACTGTGCCCCTTGTGTTTTGTTAAAACGGGGGGAAAGTCTTTGTTTCTCAGGGTAGGCAGTGCTGAGATCCCTGGATGGGACATAAAAAACCCCAAGCATCAGGTCGGTTCTAGTTTGGAGGAAATGTCCAACTGAGCAAAAGTGAAAAACTGAATCGAAACCACAGGTCTTCTTGTCCATCCTAGAAGAATCTACAGCCCAGAACCTCTTCTGGCAGGCTCTAATGTCTTATGTACATTTTGGCCATGGCCCTCTAAGAGCAGCTTTTCACCATTCAGTTAAAAGAACCACCCTTACTTGGGGTGATTGATCAGCTCCCCTTTGTTAAGAAACAATCACATAAAGAAAAGGTGTTCTCTGAAAGGTGAGACCAAGTTTGGTATCCTGAAACTTGCAGTGAAAGGTCAATCCTGACCAGAAGAATAAATAAAAGTCCACAACCTTCTGCAAGGAGAGACAGAAAGGGGCAATGCGCGGTAACTTCTCCCATCTGCTCCTCCAGCCTGTTTGGCTCCAGCTGAACGTATTACAAGCGACCATGTACCAATCTAAAAAAATTTTCAGAGGGAACTACATGTTCCTCCCCAACAGCCCACTCTGCTGGGAAATAGTGATTTTGCAATAAGTGAAATTAAGGCACTTTTTGCCTCCTAGCTTGAGAGCACCGGCCTTCATGCTTTAAAGCATCTTTTTTATAGTGGTTAGGATGATGAGAAAGAAAGAGAAGGCAAGAAAATAAGCAAGAAGTAAAACTATCTTTTTCATACAATACCATGACTCCAGGAGTCTGTTCTTAAAAAACATAATTATCCGCTAGTACAACATTCTCAATAAAAATGAAAAATTATCACCACTTAGATGATTGTTCACCACTGTACTGTACTTCTGTGGGTATTTCAGTAAAACTCAGCAGTATGCACTACAAAGAAAAATAAATATTATTTCTATGCTGTGCTTGGATGTAAGGGATCTGAGTTGTTCATTAAAAAAAAGGAGGCTTTGGGGTAAACCTGACTCATGACCAAGAGAACCTCTAACATTACACAAAGTTAGTCGAAAATATGGCAGGAGTAGGCATTTAGATGCCATTGCATGATTTCTTTCTAGGTGAGTCCTCTCTCTGCTCAAGGGAGGGCAAAAGATCCCTTCCCAGCCCAAAGGGAGGTGGTGGTGGTGGTGAGGAGCAGGGTCACTGCACGGAGCTGCTGTCCTGGCTCTCTCCAGTGCACGGGATGCAGAAGCCCTGTCCCTTCCCCAAGGCCAACAGCTCGCCTGGCAGCTGCAGGAATTGCGTTTCGCGGGGATTTAGAGCTAACGAATGCCTTCAGCTTTTAATAAATTACCACGTGGCCTTCAGCAGTGATGAATTAAGCTAAAGGGAAAAATCCAAAAGGTCTCCCTGGCTAAGTCAGGAGTCTTAGCCTTCCTAGAAGTTAATCAACATGACAGAAGCTTTATATCCACACTCCAGATATATAAATCAAATGAGTCAACATTTCTTCGTCTTTTGCCCCCTCCATCCCTCCCCATCACAGCTGTGAGCCGGGATGGCTGGGGCTCAGCTGGGAAGGCAGCATAGTGAGTGGCTGCAGCTCAACAAGTCCTGGCACTTTGGTTCTGACTTTTGAGATTGTATTCCTTTTTGAAATCCTGATCGTGCCCAAACCAAACAGGCTTTCAGTTACAAAGGAGTTTGTGATTTTTATTATTTTTTTTAATATTCCTTATGTTCTTTTTGCCTCTTTTCACAACAGCGAACCATTAATACAACAGATGTAACTTTTAAATCAAAATTATTTCCTTTCTCTCATGATATGGTAATGAACCATGTGCGCAGTAAGGCATGAAGGAAGTGAGCAGTTTATCGGAGTTTAAGGCGTGCAGAAACATTGCTGAAGAAACTTCTGCAAATCCGTGCCAGGGATCACGTTACCGAAGCAAAAATCTTTGGCATTTTTACGCTGCATTTTACCACCTCCAACTGTGTAATAGACAAAAGGCCAGGAAGAGATAAAGGGAAACAGGTGGGGTGGAATAAAAAGCAAGACTGTTCCATTTGGCATGGTGATAATCTGCTGTTTCATAATAAACCACTGCACTTTGAGGGGGGCTTTATATTATTTTATTTTTTTGTTATACAAGAGGATGAATTTATACATTTGCTTTCCGCCCACCTCCTCTTCTACCATATCTTCTTGCAACTATAGTTAATAATGCAGGTGGTACTATGCATAGGAGACAAAACACTTACAATGTCACTCTATCAAAACTGAGAACAAGGCCACTGAGAGTCATCAGTAGATGCGTTTTTGACTCTCTCTATGACATATTTTACTTAACCTAACAGTTTGATTTTTAAATTATTTTTCTAAAAGGAAATACAGATGAATAAGGTAATCAAAGGCTCCAAAGTACAGTCAAAAATACAGTACGAAAGTTTGGTAAAACAGAGAGATAATTAGGCAGGCCATAATTCTGGCAGCTTTGAGATAATGATTGCTTTTGAAATCTCTGTTGTGAAGACCAAAAGAAACACATTCTCATATGTTGTCTGGGCCACAATTAAATACTTGAACAGTATCCGCATGGAGAGAAGCAGGTGGAGGAAAGAAGGGTCTGTACCCACCAATGATTATCTAATGCTATACTATTGCAATCTTAAATGACTATCTAACATTTTTAAATAGGTCATATTACTGTTACAAAGAATGTTGAGGCTTCTTTTAGAATGCAACAGCTTTACTGAAATATGTTTTTACCATATGTTTTAATTAAAAATGTAGGGTTTTCACCAAAATAGGTTTTGAGAACTGTCGTAGGGGTCAATGTATTGAATCAAAAGCAGCAAAAACACTAAACATATTATCCTTGAGAAGAGAAATTACTTGTATCCAGCATGTTTTAAATTCCCTGTGCTTTTTAATATTTGTTTGGCTGAAATGTTTTCAAGAAAGAAAATGTCATGTTAGCGATTCAACATTACATTTCTGAAATGTGGACTGAGAGTGTCGCCAAGATTGAAAAGCAAAGCAAAACAAAACCTACTCAAGGCCTGAAGAAAACGCCTTATGGAAAGGGAACGTAAAGAGGTCAGTCATTCTCCTTTGCCTGTCTGGCAGAAGACTGGGAAGTGATTTGACTATTCTGACTAAGTGCCTTCCTGGGGAGAAAATACTGGTTTTGAAAGAGCTCTTTAATCGAGCAGAGAAAGGCATAACAGGGAATACAAGCCAGATATAATCAAGTTAAAAAATACGGGATGTTTTTAGTAGAGATGCAATTAACTACCGAAACTAACAGGGAAAATAGCAGATTTCTTACCACCTAACTTACTATCAACTGATGCTTTCTTACCATGAGTGGATTATCAGGAGAAATTATCAGATAGGGTTACTTAGATAGAGGTTTTAGGGCTGGTTATAAACAGGAATTTGGATTGAGAAAGCACTCAATGATTTAACAGTCTCTTAGGAAAGCTGGTGCTGTGACTCAGTGAATACAGATTTACATATGAACCATTTGAGCAAAAAGGCAAGGTAAAACAAAAGCATCTGCATGTGCGTGCATATATGTAAATATAAAAAATGTTCAGGCCTTCCTTCTGCATTATAAAGAAGCAAGTAACATCACAAACCTATTTTTTCTCATTTCCTCTAAAGCCCAAATTTAATCTGAGATTTGAAGCTGCGCACAGGTGTCCACTACAAGTATGTATCTTTCCGTATGTGTCAAATAATATTGAGGCTACAGGCTTATACTTAGGCAGCAATTCAGTTGTAGGATTTCAGGCCCTAGCTAATCCATACCCCATAACTCCACCTCGTATTGAAGGATTTCGCTCTTCGGAGTCTCCCTGGTACCCGATGGACCCCGGAGTCCCTGTCCCCGTGCCATGACCCTGACCATGTCCCAGCTTCACACTGGTTCCCACCGAACAGGTACCCAGGCTCTGTGTCAGGGTCTCTCAGACAAGGATGTGTCAAAGCCAGCATTATCCCAGCCCTTCATGTTAATCTGACCTGACTTTTTAATTGCTGAAAGGCACTGAGCCTGATAAGCAAGCCTGCTTTTAAAGGGTTCACTGGGGCTGTTCCCCAGAAGACAACGTAAACGCAGGCAGTGACACTAAAGGAGAGATCCTTTGAATTTTGTCTCTGAACAATTTCTTCTCTGAACAATTGATCCTGTGTCCCACATTTGAGTCTTGGGAGGATGAGAAGTATAAACTCCATTTAATACAATCAATAGCAATATTCCCCAACACCACAGAAGCACTATTGTATTTCGGATCATTATGGGGTGATACAATTATCAAAATCTAAGCTTTGCCGCCTGTGATAGGGACTCCCTCAGTTGGAGGAAGGCGAATTACTTTCGTGTGAGCACGAAGAGGACAAAAGGAGAAATAATGCTTTGAAACCTTCAACAGCCAATTCTTTACAACCAGATGGAAAGTCTCTGAAAAATATCCCCTCCATTAGTTAATGGTGGTCTCAAAGGATGAGGTTTTATTTGAATGGCAAAATTATTAATTTTTATAGCATATACATTCTGCCAACAAATGAAAAACTTGCCAAGAAAGGAACGTTATATTCTACCTGAGTCGTGGCAATGTTTGTTCCATCGGTGACCTCCACAGTCATATTATATATTGACCTCTGCTCTGCATCCAAGGGCTTTGCAATGACAATAGTGCCCACTCCCTTCTCCGCGTCGAAAGAACTATCGTAATTCCCTCCTAGTTGTTGCACAAAAATACAATTAAATTAGCCATCTCTGGAAAATTTCCATTGAAAATGTTCCTAGAAGTGGGCATGTCTGTTTACCAGCATCCATCTTAACGGCTTGCCTTAGCATACACAGTGTATCTACTGATACTTCTTTGTTCATAACTCATTTATATTTCAAAGCACAGTTTGTATATTGGAAAGCAGATATCATTAAAATGCACTGCAAGAAAAAAAATCCAGCAGTATATTTAAGTGAACCATAACTGAGTCTATAAAAAGAATCAAACGGCTATAAGCCCATAAGATGTGTGCCCTTGTAGTTTGGATAATGAACAAGCACAATTATCTTTTTGTATAAAAATCATTTTAAGAGGGTTTTATTCTGCAAATTTTATTTTCAGGAAATTCTCACTGATGCTTGTGGGTGCAAAGACTGTCAACTGTGTCTTTAAAAATTACAATTCTAATCAATTTAAAAAATGCAAATAGAGATTTGTTATGTTAATTCCAAGGACAATGATAATTACTGGCAGTAAAGGTCAAATTCTACTAGTCTTTTAGGAATTATTCAAATAGATCTGACAGGATACACATCCAAAACTCCTTTCCATTAAAAAAACCCTCACAAAGCACTGTTCTGAAACTAATATCCCCTTATCCTGTCACACACTGAATGATGCAGCAGTGGGAAAACCCTCCTGAGTCTCAGGTGAAAGAAAATAAAAGGAAGAAGAAAAAAAAAATCTATTAAAAAGTACAAGAAAGCCATAAATAATTTGAGATTAAAGGGTTACAGCATTTCTCAGCCACAGCTATAGTTTATAAATTAGAACCACTCATAATGTTCAGAAGTAAAGCACACACTCCCTGCTGCTAAGCTCCTTCTTACTCACTCGTCTATAAGTGGAATTTATTATGAGTTGAGTCTGAAATTTTTGGAGGCTGGGGACAGGGGGAGGTGGAACACAACACTGCTGACAAACGAACACAGCAATGCAATGCCACTAGCTACAGTCGCTGACAACCCAGTTCTACTAAGGGGAAAAGGCTTTCAAGCCCCACTGGTTATAAAACTTGTGTAAGAGCTGCTCAGACCTCTTGAGATTAGATCCACAGGTAGAAAAACACCCGTTCCATTGACTTAGCTCTTGTGCAATATATATAGGGAGAGATGTATTTGAATGACTGCTGTATTATCACAAAATGGCTCTCATTTTAGGGCTGTGGGGATCGAGAAGCGGACAGTCTTCCTTGCTCTACCATCAAGTCTTGCATCTGCATGGTTTGCTGACCGACAACTGGCATTATTCTGAGAAACAGTCAATCATTTAGTGAGAGGAAAAAGGTTTTGGCATTCCAAGAAGTTGAAGATTAGGAGGAATCACAGCGAAATTGCAGCCCCTGAATTCCTTAATGTGAAGAATCTCTCACTTCTCTCTACCTCTTGCACAGGCTATTGCAAAGAAAGTGTGAGCTAGAAGAAGCAGTGCTCTGTCCATATCTGCCTTCGAGGCCATTCAGGGATGGGGAGAAGAGAGGAGGAGGAATAAGAGCGCTGGTGACCTACGCAAAGGAAAGGTAGAATTGGTGAACTTCTGCCTACTGAAATGATCCAAATGTAGTTGTTTCAGACATGCCATCAGACTTCCCTACGTTGAATATATGCATATACATATATACCAGCTCTAAGCCTAATAGATGCAGTTGTGGTTTTCCAGGAAAACACTGACACTGGATCTGCTGTGATTTATGGTGGATTCAAACATTGTTTATTCCCTAATCTCCTTCTGCATATTTTTCTCAAATGATATATATATACATTTAACACTATTTGACACTAGAAAAAAAAGCATAATTGTCCTTGACATGTAAGCAATAGCAAGGTATTTGGACATTGATTATATCTTCAGTGTTTGTTTTTTTTTTAAAAAAAGTTAGTCTGGACAAAAAAGATGCCCTCTCCCAATTAATGTTTTAAATCGATTTACTTGAGAAAAATCATACCATGAAACCAAACTCTAAAAAAAGCGTCTCCTTTGAAGAAAAGGGTCTGAGATTCTTGCAAGGAAATCTCTGCTGAAATGAAGCTAGCCTTGGGACAGTAAGCACTTTACAAAGAGAATGTTTCATACTGATAACCATGAAAACAAAATGAATGTCTATACTTTAAGATGCTTAATAACCATCTTAATAAGCAATCAAAAATTATATGCTATCAACTGGCATACACTTCCAAAGAAACCCTGCCTTTAAAACTTCTAAGAAGTAACATGGAAGGATTAGCAATAAATGTTTTAAATGCCATTCCTCTGTTGGCTTAGAGCTGGATTTGCAGGGCAGTACATCGTGTATTACAAATACACTGACTTCCTCAAGCAATTTTCATTAAGTGAAGTATATTCTTCCCCTAAAATAAGAATTGAATCCATCATCTGAGTTTTTATATGTTATTCACATCTTCCAAAATAGTCTAGTGACAAACAAATAAATCTTGGTTGCCTGCCACCCCAATCTAGCCTACACGTGCAACTAACCAGGCAATGCACTTCATTTTACATTGATTCATTTTCTATTAAACAAGGCAGAAACTGCATCAAACGCTGAGACAGAGATGGATCAGAGAACATCCTGCTGTGAGATTTGTGAGTATAATCTCTTTTGGAGTGAAATCCTGATTTATTCCTGATTCAGTCTGGTACATTTGAACAGACCGTGGTCAGATGAACTACTCAAATGGCTGAACTTCAGGGAAAATTGCCTGAGATATTGGGTCCTGCCTCTCATCTGGAGTACTAGAGGCAGTCTGGAAATGCTTCGTACTGCTCCTCAGCCTTCATATACCCTCAAAACAGGTCCTCATATGATGAATGCTTCTGAAGTTGCACTTAAGTACTGAAGAATAATTAATGAATTAGGTATAAATGCTAAACTTTAAAAGTCTTATAGTCATGTTAAGTCTATGCAAAGCCTACTATGAAGCACCCAGAGAAGCACCCAACACAATTATCTTTGAAACACAGGTGCTGGAGGGGCAGAGAGAGAGAGAGAACATTCTTGTGTAAAAACAAACAGGACTCTTCCCTTAAAAACTCCTGCAGCTGAACTGTTCTGGGAACTCCACGTGAAACCACTTCCTTCTGAAGGTGCTCATGTTGAGGTTGGAGGGCTGAGCCCGCAGGAGGTGACAGCTGAGAAGGTGTCAGCTTCATACATTTCTGGGGTACTTCAGGCTGGTTTTCGAAAGCATGCTGCCAGCTAACTACCAACCCTTTTGAAGTGAGCTCATCTGCAGTGCTGTAAGCTCCCACAGTATCAGTTTTACCAATGTTACCATCAGCCATTTAACATTTTCTTTGATCACAATCTTAAGATGAAAGGAGGCTAAGGATGATGAAATTTTGTTCAGCTGCTCAGTTTTATTAATGTGAATTTTTATTACTTATTCCATTTTCCAACATATGGCACATGCTTTCCTTTTTATTGTCTACTAAAACCTGTTTTCAGATACAAGATATGTAGAAGCTGTCTTTGCTAATGTGCTTGCAATTGCATTAGGAAATAAATATTTCAAATGATGATAATACACTGTGAGTTCCTTGGGCACTTTGGGAAAATCAACGATAAAGAAGGCAGGATGACTGAAGTGGCAAGCTGGCTAGACAGGTTGTCCTGAGAAAGCACTCTAACACTGAATGAGCTCAGAGAGATGTGGATTAGCTGTTGTTTGTAGTACCATTGCAGGCTGAGATGTAATGCTGATACACCTTCAATACAGATTAAAGACTTCTCTTAAAATAACTTGAATTAAACTAATGCACTTAAGTGGGATTTCAAGAAAAGTCCACATCTACTTGCAAAGCCATCTTTGGATGTGAAGACTTATCATGTTGGGATAATAGAAATTCATCCAGAAAGTGTTTTTTCTCTCTAATTCACTGTTAAGATTCCCCAAGGCACCTAGCACAGATAGCTATGTCTACACTTTGGATATCTGAAGTCAAGTGAGATGATTTCCACCCTTACGTTCTTGAGATTGATCTTAATGCTCTTGCATGACCCCTGGAAGCATTATATTTCTACAACTAGGCATTTTTTATGCTATCTGAAAGTATGTTATAGTTCATATAGGATTTTCCAATATAACTGTATCCAATTCCAGCTGTTATCAAACTCAGGACAGCTGTAGAAACATTTCCTCAGGGCAGAGAGGATTCTTACTTGTCTTGTCCCAAAGTAAAATAACACCACCAAAGGCAGTGATGAGAAATTGGGCCAATTGCTACAATTCTCACGTTGCTCAGAGCTCAGAATCAGAGGAAAACACAGAAAATGAATTCACCCTGAAACTCAAAGGTGAGTCTAAAGTGCCTCTAGGATTTTCAGGAAAAGAAGCAAAGTCAAAATTTCTGATTTCTCTATTTTCAAAAAAGATGAAATAACCTCAGAAGAAATACCTCAAGAAATACAAATTCAACTACAGACTTTTGTTAATCATAAAATAATAAATATTACTAATATGACATGCAAATATTTATTCTTTTATGTACTATGTCATGCTAAGAAGAAGAAAAATGCTGACTGAATTTTCAGACAAAATTATTGTAAGGAGAGTCAAAGCCTTGGGTTTGCTGCTAAGAAGCTGAAGCTAAGGGCATAAAAAGCAGAAAAGAAATCAGAAAGGTATTTTAGATAGTTCTCAGAGAAGGTAATTCAAAAGAGGGTAGGGAGCTACATGTTTTTGACATTAATGAAAATTTGCAGCAATGTGAATTAAATGGACAATTAATTAAAATTAATAGATATTAAAATTATTGCCATTTAAGCACCCTTGATAAAAAGTTCTGATGTGCTTTTAAAGTTTGGCTGCTTTTATAAAGGCATAGGCCATGGGAAGAAGGAAAGGTAGAGGGAGGCCTGTTTGGAGAATCAGAGAGATGTTGTGCAACATGCTACTTAAGCAAAAACCAGCACCATGCAGCTTAGCTCCAGTGTCAAAGTAGTCATCACACCATTCCCACCACTAACAAAGGAAGAGACAGAGAGGGCTCAATTTACCTGGGAGAAACAAAGATCTCTGACTTATGTTGGAGTTCCCATTGAAAATTAATTTCTCATAGATGACTGAATAAATTTAACACAACTGAAACAATCTACATTCGTGCCTTTCACATTGTGGGATCTGCATGAACTGAGAATGGCGTTGAATGCAGTCTGAAAACAGAAACCAAGTATGACATCTCAACCATTCCCAATTAAACAAATAAAAAAACAGCCAACCAGACAAAGAGGTAGGCATCCTGTTCCTCTCTAGTCCATGAAGGGAAGATGATCTTCCTGCCTACAAGGCACCTTCCTCTCTTGGAGCCGATTAACTCAATGACTTAAACAGTTATTTAAAGTGTATATAATTTAGGTGCAAATTAGATGCTGAAGTTAGGCAGACAGAATACTATATAGCCAAACTTCAACTGCCCTCCCTCTCTTTTTTCAGCTGGGAGAAAGTGCATGTTATGCATTAAAAAAGAGGTCCTCTGGAATTCCAATGCCCATTTAGTTTGAAAAGGTCTTAAACATAAAGGTCAAGCTGCAAGCTCTATATTAAACCATGCCTCTACATAAGCCTTCAGGGCTTTTGTTGACATTAATGTGAACTGTGTATGGAGGTCCAAAATCACAAAATAGCAGATGGAGCAGGATCAGGTCTAGGTTTTACAGCAGCATAGAAACCATCTCTTGCATCAGCAGTCCCATACAGCTTTCCACACACAACAACTAACTTCTACTAATAACCCATGTCTTTCACTGGGCTTTTCAGCACGAGATCTCAATGCTCCCCCAAAAGGAATCTATTAACATCTTTTTTTACCACACGACGATATTGAGGAACAAGTAGAAAAAGGTGGGTTTTTTTCTGACACTGACTAAAGGCAGCAAAGATAATCTAAATATACAGTGCCTTGTCTATAAATCTCTTGGGGTGGGTTTTGTCTTTGCTCCTCGTACGCAGAGGGTCTGGAATAATAGCGTCTTCTGCATGCTCGGGATTGTTGGCTATTCCTGTTGCAGAAATGTGTGCTGTTGCTAATGTTATTTTTTATAACAGCAGTAATATTTAATGACAACACTCATATGGTAACAGTACTGAACAGGATGATCAGGGTCACCGATTTCTCATTAAGTTTAGGGAAGCTCTGTCTCCATGACTCTCTGCAGTGATGCAGCATCTTGCAGCATCAGGAGCTACAGCCTATAGGGAAACCATTAGAGTTGTTTAAATAGCAAAAATCTTCTAAACTATTTGAACTATTTTAGCCAAAAAGGTCACATTAAATGACAAATTAAAGGCTTAAATTTCATAATGCTCTCCCTATCATCTCTGTTTGTTAGGCACAAATGAAATATTATTAGAAGGTGTTGCTTGATTGCAAGTGACTCTAATAATGTAAAAGAACGTAGCAGAAGAGAAAGGGCTTCTCTCAGTGCTTAACACAGGCAGCATTTTAATGGGAGTTGGTGAATTCACCAAGGAAAGGACCAAAAGACTGCAAAAGGCAGAGGAGCCCAGGAAAAGGTTCAACTGGGAAAAAAAGTGTCAATAACACCAATAAAGATGGATTTCTCCTGGGAGGAAAGTTATGGTCAGTGAGGAAGAGAAAGGGAATGTAAACATTAGCTAATAAATTGCTTGTGGCATACTGAAACAACCAAGGGAATGGGAGGAAAACTGTAAGAAACATATGCTGTCCTTCCCCAGGGGCTAGCAGGAGCCCTAGAACATAATAGCTTCGGGTTTAATTTTAGTGCGGTTGGCAGATCAGAAACTGTGCTACAAATTCAAAGAAGAAATGTTACTGCTTCTGTTTTTCATCTGCATAAATTGGCAATAAAAGGTAGATGAAAATAACTCTGACAGACCCTTTCTCTTGCGGTCCTTGTCCTTCCTGTTGGCTAAACCCATCCGCAAACAGCTATGCTGAAATGACAGCCAGGCTCAATCCCTGTAAATAAAGACTGCTGATGCACCCTTTCGACTAAGTCTGTGGAAAAGGCTTTTTGTTTCTCTAATCTTTCATACAGTATTTGCTTTATAACTCTTCATTTAAATAACACCACTTTGTGCAGACACGGTGTTTTACATCCAAAGGTATACAAACACTACGTACAAGTATCTGCAAATATTAAGTAGCACAATAACTTTGCAGGGTCGTTTTGTGCTGCTGGGGGAGGTCTCATTTTGGAGATGTTAAATGAGTTATTTTAAATGACATAACTGAATGTGCCGCAGAAGCGGGAAAGAAATGCTTAGGAACATTGACTCCTGTTTCTCCACTGCAACCAAGTGGGACCCTCTACTCCCTGTCTTTTTGTCAGCTACGTCCTTAGTGGCATTTCCCTGCAATTTTAAGATCATTATTTCTACAGCTTTTCCTCCTCTTTGCTAGGGATATTTCTCTCTCCCTGTTTTTATAAGCAATTTTATGTAAGGCAATCTTGTGGTTGAAATCTCGCATCAAAACACATTTCTCTTTTTCAGCTTGCATTCAAGACAAACTTTTGGTGGCTCCATTTGTAACCCATATGTTGATGCATCCCATTCTGTTTCACAGTTAAATGGATGGCACTGGACTGTGAAAAGTTTGAATTAATTATTTGTGATAAACTGTGGAAAATCCGTGAACAAAATGATAATAATTGGACACAAACACAGTAAAAGCTGTCATAGAAAGAAATGCAGCATATCCATGTGTCGCATCGCATCCTGTCACAGGCACTTATGAAAGATGTAATATAAATTGTCTCAAAGAACTTGCAAAAATAAAAGGCAGCCTGGATAGTTGTATTTTAGCAAATGTGTTTGCACTAAGGGTACCTTCTGTTGAACAGTTCTGCCCACAAGCTGTCTGTAGAATATAGAACATCTCTCGAGCATGCTTGCCACCTTGAAGCAGGGCAGTCGGAAGCAGAAAAAAAAGAACAGAATGCAGAAAAAAAGGTGAAGAAAGAGAGAAATGAGGGACAGCAAGTCTAAGTACCATAAATACATTTAGAAATGAGATTAGCAAAGTATGACAATAGAATTTAAATGACAGACAACATTAAGATTGCAGTAAATAACATAGTATGAAAAAAACAATTCAGCCATACAGCGCTCTCTTTTCAGCTTAGCTAAGGAGTCATAACAAAAGCAGGAGTATTATTATTATTGTTATCGCTATATTAAAACAGCATTTTGATTTCAGCATTATGAAAGTCAATTTAATTGGGGGGGGACACAGTTCAAGGTTAGTTTTCTTGCTCTCAAAACCACACACCCATACGCTTTGCTTCTGAAGCGTCCTCCTCACACCACTGGCTCCCAACTTACCGACAATATCAAACCAGAGAGGAATGTTAGATGGCTGCACAGAGACCACCCCAACGATTTCTGTCACTTTATCGCTTTCCATGACTGTGAAGTTGTAAAAGGGTTCGTCGAAAGTCAGGGGCATGGGCGAGGGCGCAGGCTTTTTTATCCACTCAATATGGAGGCGTGCAGTTGAAGATTTTTGGGGCCGGCCATTGTCCACTGCTTTTATCTGGCAGGTACAAAGAAAAAAGGACTCAGACTGAGCATCCCAGCTCGGCAGTTCAGACCTAATTCTATTGCATGATGATGACTGCTTGGAAAATGGCCTCTGTAACTCTCTATGTAAAATCTCACGAAAAAAAGAGGAAGATAAGCACTTAGTTTTCAGATCTTATTTTTTTCCATTACACTTTGACTTATCATGGAAAAGATTGATTTTAGAAATGCTGGTGCGAGGCCTCCTGGAAATGCAAATCAGGCACCCCCCTCACAGATTCTGCTCTCCAGAACTAGCTTCCCTTTCCAATTTCATCTTCCACCCAGTGTCCTCTTGCAGAAAAGCTTGGAGCTTTACAATCACCCTGTGGGATGTTGTGCACTTATGAAACATGCTCACCCAGACCATGTTTGATTGCTTTTAAATGGCATCTGTATTGCAGATAAGAATAGTATTCCTTATATTGCCTTCTTCAGGATTTTTAATCGAGTTAAATAAGTTTCAGATCATTTCCCCCATTCTCCAAAACAAATATAATTTAAAATTTTGCCACATTTATTTTCCTTGCTTTCTCCTCTCTGTGGTGTTCATTAAGAGTTGCCCAGCTTGGTGCTAATTCTTTTTATCATCTAGAGGGATGGATAGACTTGATATTTGCCTGGCATGCTTTATGGTTTTCGCATCACAAAGACAAGACGAGCAGCAAAAACATTGGGCTTAAGGAAAGGGAGAATATAGGTTACAAAATGGGCGTTTTGGTGAACAACATCAATGTCAATCAAAGGGTTTTTCTTTTAAAACTAAAGGAAATGTTTCTGGCTATATAGGACCACTGGTGCAAATATGCTGTTACAATGCCTGTTAAAAATGGGAACTATTTTCCTGAAATACCATACCGTATTTCTTTCTCTGGAAATGTGTTAAGTGGGTTTGGTGCTAACACTTGCCACCCTGTCCTGCTTCAGGCAGACAGGCCCTTAGTGAAAAGATGCTGAGGGTGTGATGAGCAGTTTCAAGGTAGAAAACCTTCAGCTGTTGCATTATAATAAGGGCCAGATCCTAGACGTGACTTCCAGTTCTGCACAGGGAAAGGCACTCACCCACCCAAAGGGTGCTCTACTCTGATTACCAGGTATTTCTCAATATTTTGGTATTTACTCATTTTTCTGTCACAGTTTCCAACCCTGTGAAGGTAACCCAACAGAGACGCATTACTCTAAGTACATCACTTCCTTTACTATGGGTCAGACGGTGGACCTCTGACATTTTTCTGTCAACTCCTTGATTACAACTTGTTGGTTAAGTGCTTTAGATGAAGAGTGCAGATTCAAGCCTTATATTGTTTTATATCAAGACCATCATCTGGTATTCTTTCTTTCTTTGACCGTGTCTATATATGTCTATATATGTTTCTATATGACCTTGTCTATATCTTTGAGCTCTAGCAGAAGTATTTTGACTGAGATTTCTTTTAACTGAAATTGCTGACATACTTACACTCTTGGTGAGAAGCGTACTACAACATAGAGTAGACAGTACTCCTCCTCCCTGAAGCTACCTAACTTGGACAGTATAAAGACCTCTCAATGAGGGCAAGCAACTGTGTCCAGACAAAAGATGAAAAACCATTCGTAGCTATATCTGCCCAGTTCAACATGATACAGCTTTGTGAGCAGATAAGCCCTTGGTCTTCATTTCTGCGGATTCAAGGGAACGACTTATGCCAACAATTTGCAAATTGACTCAACAGTCTGAGAATAGTTCACCACATGCAATAGCATGAATGCTCTCTCAGACTCATTTTTTTGGCAGTAGTTATATGTGAGTACTAGATTCTTAATACCTTCAGACCTTACATATAGATCATACCTTCAACACAGTCATAGATCACTCTTTATACAAGAGTGCCTGTTTCTAACAAAAGTGAGTCAAATCATGGGTTTATATGTCGATGAAAGAGCACTTACTGTTAAGATGTCATAACTCCCCGCTGTGAACTGCTTTCTAGAAGAAACCATCCCTGTTTTGGGATCAATAAAAAATTTCCCATCATCATTTCCATCCACAATGCTGTAAGAGATTTCTGCATTAGGGCCTTCGTCTTTGTCAAAAGCAAAAGCTCTGTAGATTGGCTCCCCTCTTTTCTTACGGTCCCTCTCTGGCAGCTTGATCTGATAGACTTTCTCTGGAAACTGAGGTTTGTTATCATTCTCATCCAGAACCTGGACCACCACCCAAACGGCAGACTGCTTGGGAGATGTGCCCCCATCTGAGACGGTTACCTGAAAAACAACAGCAGTAGAGGTTATTCTGAATAGGTGCAATGTGATTTCATAAGTTGGAAAACATCATAAAACATAAGGAAACACTCCTCCCTCCCCAAATCACACCTGCAGTGTACAAAATCTTCTGTGTACACAAGACATGCTCGCTATAAACATGCTCAGTGCCTAACTGAAATATGACCACAATGGAAAATACAGGAATCCAGAAGATTTTTTACTTTTGAGATGAACCTGGAATGGGGAACCTGCAGACTAGGAATCTGTTTCTCAAAATACAGAATCCTTTAATCTCAAATTCTGCAAGTTTATCTCAGAAGACAGACCTGGAATTAACCCATTAGGCAGGATCCTTGCTTTTTTGCAAACATATTTTAAAGTTTCTTCAGTCATGCAATGAATATGAAAGATGCATTTCTTCTTAAATCCTAAAAGAATCTCTGTCACTTTTTTCCCATTAATTATTTGGAATTTCTTAAACAACAAAAGGATTTCTGTCAGTTCTCTTCATTCATTACCTGAGATGTGACAGCTCATTAATTCCAAAACTGCTTTATATGATTGCAAGGGGCACAGAGAGGCAGGTAGCAAAAAATTTCTGCTGCATTGTGTAAAGAGCGCACTGTGCTGCCAGAAACACGTAAGAAATAAAATCTTTGAGACAAAAGTTAATTAGTAATTTAGCTGCAACTTAAACAGAATTACTAATAATTTTCAGTCTGAAACGCTGTGAAAACGAAATGATCCAAGATCAACAAGCACTCAAGAGATTCAATAATATGCCTTCAAAATGCAATCAATATGTTTCAAACTTCTCCCTCAGTATTTCAAATGCATTTTTTAAAGACAAAGAAATAAGGCAGAAAGTTATTTCTGTTTGCATGAAAGAAGTTCAAATTTCACCTTCAGCTACATCTGCTAACATGCCAATTCCCACAGTAGCAATTTTTGACGATAGTGATTACATAGCCTTCCCTGCTCACACTGATCATGCACATTGATGGCTTTGCTGGTTAACTCCTCAATGCTTTATTTTTCCTTAAATGTTTTTGTGTTCCCTTGCAAATGATACAGTCCTGATGTCTGGTCCTTAGGCAAAGCAAAATTTTCTGGGAATAATGTCCCTTGCCGTTGTCCCCTCCTTGCAACAAGAAGTCTAAACTTAAGGTTACCCCGATTTAGTACTGAGATCAGCAGAAAATACAACATTTTCTATGAGAAAGGTAGAAGGTCTTATCCATTTCATGTATTTAACTATACTTTTAAAAACTGATGCAGTGGAAGGGAGCAGACTGACAGCCTTATGGACTGAAACCCCTTATTTACAGAAAAATAAATGGTATGGCAATATAGAGTGGCAATGTAAACCCCCCCAAATTAGCCCATAACTCATTTGGAGAGTGGAGCCTGTCCTCCCAACGACATGTATCAGCCTCGAGCCTCTCTCTCCTAAACTGTCACCAGGGTTGGTAACTAGCACTCGTTGGGATCTTTGCCCTGTGACAGGGATGACCGTCTGCTGAGAGCCGGACGGGGACCATCCCCATCCTGCAAAGCCACCAAGGTGCCATCCATCAGTCACCAGTGACGGGGTGCGGGGAGAGGACCTGCAGCTCATCACCAGTGCACTCAGCCATCCAGTTTGCACTCGCTACACTTTCCAAAATAGCATTTATAACGCCGAAACGCTGCACACATGGCTGCGAATCTGCCTTTCCACCTGGAGAGGACCTCAGCCTCTCCACTTCACAGCTCCGGGAGAACTTCAGAGCTTCTGCAGCAAACAAAAAGCCAATTCTGCCAATTCTCCTATTACATGCTTTCAGCAATAAACAACTTTTGCCCCACTTGGAGGCCTGTCCCCTCTATTTCTGTTCTACTCTGGTGCAACTGGCCAAGCTCTTGGCAAGAACACAGGTTAACAAAGAAAAAACCTTTTTCAGGTTTTCTGCTGACTCCACAGGTAAAATAATCAATGATGCCAAGTAGTACAGGCTGAAGTGCACAGAAACAATCGGAGACACACTTATTTAAATACTGGTCAAAAATACAAACAAAATGCTTTTTTGGGGGATAATGTTCTTAATGCACAGAAAATACTAGCAAAATTCAGGAAATTCTTGTTTTCTGAACAGAACATCACTCAACTTTTACAAAAGAAAAGACATTTTCTTCAACCTGCTAGCAGTTATCTACACAAATGTGGGGAGGGATATAGAAAGTTTGCAACTAATAACAATAATAAAATCTTTGAAAACCACAGTGGTATAAACAGTCAAGCAACCTACTTAAGTCAAGAGACTAAAGTCAAGAAGCAAAGCCATCCTCCTGTCTTACCAACACATAGTCTCACAGTTGCTTAGGTTACTGCTGAAATCCTGACGAACATGGTATCGTGGTAGTAAATACGTGCATGCATTTGTTTGTTTTTGTAAGCCCAAACTTGTGGGAAAACCATTCAATAACAGAAAAGTTGCACTGAAAATATTTGCTGACAACTAATTGAAAATAGTAATGGCTATAACACAAAATGTCAGCTAATTAACAGAAATTAACATAGAAGGCCTGAAGTTAGTCAGTTCTACTCTGTCTAAAACTTTATGTCCCTGGAGAGGAAAATGTTATGTACCAGCTAAGCCTTTTTCTCTGGGTGACACTCAAAACTTTTCAAAATGACAGGCTCCAGTGCCGCTCGAAAAGCTCTGAGTGCCAGACACAGGAGCTGAAGTGTGAGTTAAAGCTCCCTCTTTGCAGGCATGTAAATTAATTAATTAAGCCACCCTCACACCAGTGATGTGATTATTTCCCTAACTGTAAATCCCTGCCCTGGCTGACCGCTCTTTTCTGCTCTATCAGCCTGACCTCAGCCTGGCTTTTCAGGTCCCAGCTATAAACAGGGTAAAAGAGCTGCAAAATTTTCCTCTGCCCCTACAGAAAAACACTCCATGACAACACATTAAAACAAAATAACAAATTGCTATCAGTTCAAAATTGTTCCCATACAAAAATGGGGAGGACTGGAGAGGTCGTTCAGCACACTGCTCTGCAAATACTGTTTCCATCAGGACTCTGTATCACAGCAGCACTTAGGGGCCCCTTTAACCAAGGCAATTTTGATTCAAACATTACCACAGTTCTCAGCAAAATCCTTAAACAGCTGGAAATTACAGTGAAAAGTAACCAGGGAGGTGAGAGAGGTTAGGACATTTGTAGGACAAAGATACAAAAGCTAATTCACAGCTGTATCTCTGGAAATGTGAAAGGCAGATGTGCAAGGCACAGGAGAACTTGTCAGGAGCGAAGCTGTAATTCAGGACCAGTGTGGTTCTTTTGTTTAGAAACCTGCAGATGGCATGGTAGGGAAAAAAAACAGAGAAGAAAGGTGATATAAATGAATGACAAGCTGTCTCAATAGATGCTTGTCAAGATGTGCCATCAAAAGCCCAATAAGAGGTGAATCTCACAGTAATCAAGATGGGGAAATTGTAAGCACCAGAATTAAAGCTTTCCCAGAGGAGATGAGGAATGGCTGCTTGGTCAGCATGTGCCTTCCTAAATGTTGAACACCTTCTCCACCCTATGTGCCAAGGCTGGTATCCAGATAGAGTGGATGCAGACATGCTGCTTCTTGCCCATGTGCAACCTGAGATGGGCCGGTCAGCTACTATTCCCTCGGCCCTTCTGGTTAGATACGATCATGCTGTGTCAACACAACCTAAAGAGAGGATACGACCTCCCAAAGCTGGGATTCGCCCATGAAAGCAGCTGAATTTTGACTCTCTAACCAACCATACAATGGATTTGTCCATTCACCAAGGGTGGAACATCTTAAAAGGAATGTGATGACATGTTTAATGGGGTCTGATGGCATCAGACAGCAGAATAATATGAACTTTATATACCACTTTTGTGGTGAAATCCTAAGCATCACTGCTGTTTTCCCACAACCTACAGACAGTTCTACTACAGTTTTCTTCATAAAATTAGTAGTTTCTGTCAGGAATCTGCATTTACCCATTGGCTTCAATGTTTATGACTTTACTGAACCATGTCAGCCAATACACATCTAGGTATTGGTTACCTGGAAATTTCTTTGCTAGAGTAACAACATTCACAAACCCCTTACAATGCTTCATTCAGCTGGATGGACCAGGACGAGACCTCCTGAAAGTCCATCTACCTACATTAGACAAGTATTTTTTGAGAAAAACACACAAAAATATCTTCTTCTGCAGAGTATGACAAATTCAGTATAATAACAGAACTTTCAAAATCCAAGTAAGGCAATTTCCATTTCTTCTGCAGGATCTACTTTGGTAGGTTTGGTCTATAGACATTAACAATACCTTTCCTACAGGACTGGGAGATACTCTTTCATATTCATGTTTATGTTCAAGTCCATAGATCAACTACAAAGACACTTCCATAGCAGTGGGCCTTCTCAGTGAAAACCAAGGTCAACACTAACTGTTAACATACAACAGCTGGAATGTTACACATGAAAATTTCTTCTTTTTATGACCATGGAGAAGGCATGGAGGAGACATCTACTTTGAAAGAATTGGATAAAACACAGCGTCAGTCTAGCAGACCTCAACAGTGGTGACAAAAATAATTTTGCCTTGAGACAGTCGCTCTTCCTATGAATTGGACTGTGACACTTAACTGGAGAAGGATTAGCTCTTGAATACGAATGCAATTGTGAGGACCACCCTCCTGAATTAAAAGTATAACACTGAGTCTCATTAACAAAAGCTCACGACTTCCAAGATAATTATTAACTCAGCTGGAGAGAGTAGCTAGCAGGGATCTATCTTCAACAACCATAACAAGACAATCAGCAGGTGTTTAATGTGAATTATCAGGCCCTGAGAAGAACGAGAATCTTCTTCCATATCGTTCCTTGGCAGGAGGAAGTACTCAGCCTACCCAATTTTTAAGTTAAGAGGAACTGCCACATTACTGTCATTAGCATTGCAAAATGCTGAAGATGTCATATTCGCTTGTTTATTTTCGTCCGTGTGATACTGCTTAATGCAAAAAAAGCGAGCCCAGATGCCTGTGTCTCATCTGAGGAGTGTGTATAATGAGGGTTTCAGGTAAAAGAAATGCCAATTTTGCTTCAGAAAACTTTAGGAAAAAAAAATCTGGTTGAGTTACTGGAGACAGAAAAATGATCAAAGGGAGCCTGAGAGCTGAGGCATACCCCTGCTGTTAGTGACTAATGGGTTTGTTTCTTCTGCCAATGTGCAAACGAGCTGCAATACCTATTGTTAGAGTCTCTGGAATTCAGCCCAAGTAAGAGAAATAAAGATTATAAAGGAGAGCTCATTGAGGGATGAATGGAACTTTAAAGTCAAATACACTGAATTACTATCTCTGCCTACTTCAGAGAGAGTCTAAATTTGCAGCTAAACTCTTACAAGGAAGTATTTTTCTGAAATGCATTATATTACTGAACTACATGTCAGATTATTGCTACAAAGTGGAGGCAGCATAGCTCAAAGATAGACACGAGAAAAAAAAAGGTAAGCTTTTTTTTTTTTTTTTAGTTCAACACAAATGCTGAGTTAGCTGTAGTAAACTAAATGCCTTCTCGTTCTAATCCTTTCTTTGGCAGCTGTGGAAAAGAAGTGGTCAGCTGCTTATTTCACTTATCCTAATAGAATGTAGTGCTGTCCCAAAAGACAAATTACTTCAACAATTCTTCTA
>NW_009611320.1:136775-139854 GCF_000690535.1 Cariama cristata
AGTGCCAATCATATCAATATGATCCATCTTTCCTTATTTCCTTTACAATGTGCTAATCTGGGAACTCTTGTTTCCAATCATAAAAAAGTTAATACATTCACTCTGGCCAGCTATGAGAAATAAATAATTTAGAGTACATTTTAAATACAGATTATTACTTACACAAACACTCTAGGTGGCTGATTAGGAAAGCCAAGGGCTTCCAGCCACATTCAAGCTAGACAACGATGCATAATGGTCTGTTATACCATTTGAGAATTAACGATGACATCAGGTAATTTCAACGCGGTATTGCCAAAAGACAGGAAGGAAGGAAGGAAGGCTTTTTCATTTGCAGTTAAATGCTCCCTGCAGAATCTGCAAACCTAAATATTAGAAGAGAGTACTGAAGAAAGTCTGAGAGGCTTCAAATCTTAACTTTTGTCACGCTCATAGTACTGAGACCAGTACATAGTAACCAAATGATCTGGCAGAATGAAATATCAGAATGGGTGACATAAAGATCCAGAAATACTACTAGTACTAGAGCTTTTTGAAAACTGAAGCAGTAAACAAGAGTCATAAACTCTGAAATGAAACTTAAGACTTTATTTTAGGTTTAGTAGCAATATAGGGAAGGATCTGCATAGCTCTTGACAGTGACTCTCTAAAAGAAAAATAGTAATTTTCCACGGGCATTGCTTTTGAAATTCATTACAGCTTGGAGATCCTGGCAACCTTTGTGCAACAGGCTGTAATTATAATGTTCTTGAATCAATACATGCTAAGACAAGTGCAGAACCACCCATTACTCCATTAAATTCCCAAGACAACAGATCAGCCTAAAACAAACTCCTTTAAGCAATCTCAGAACAGCACCTTCCCCTTCCTTTCACTAAGTAAAAAGAAAACTATAGTCCTCAGGAATGTCAAGCTAATATATTTTTGCTTTTGACAAACTGTAGCTAAAACTTTGCCCAGAAGTGACTCTAAGCCAATCACTTCCCAGAAGTCCAAATGTGCCTCCTACTTCCACTGGTGGAGTTAAATACAGATGATCTTCACCTCTACTGCCTAACAGTACCGTGTAATCGCTCATGATTCAGGAGAAATCATCTGGTAAGAAAAAGCATCGCTCAGCTAGGACTTTCCCTGACTTTCTAGGTAGTAACATCACCATCAGAAATGGTGCTTGAAACTCTGCATTTATCATATCCCATGTTCAGCAGTTTGAAAAGTTTGTAACAAAAGGATTGGAAAATTTGAGACGGTCATAGTAGGAACATCAACCCCAGTTTCCAAATAACAACTGTAAAGGTCTTTTGAGTACATCAAGAACTTCCTTTCTTTGTTCATGAGGCTACAACAATGAATCTCACTATCTCAGCATATAATGAAGAAAAATTTGGGAAGTAGAAGAATACACTCCAAATAGTCCTCTGATAATATCTGGATCCAAGGACATTTACAGACCTTCAGACTGACATCTTACAAACAAGATAAAGACTAATATGCGATTGCTTAAAAATAATTTTAATAGGCATATAGAACCTCTTTAGGAACAACCTATTACTAAACAGAAGTACAACTACCCTCATAGCTTCTAAACGAGGTAAAAGATAAAAGTTGTGTATTGATCTTCACAGTAAACTTTGAAGAATGTGTTTAGCTCCTGCTGATAGTGAAGATTACAATCAAAGAGTTTTGTGAACAGAAAATGAGGAGTCGTCAAATCTGAGAATATTTCACGTCAAGCAGCTTTAAATAACATAAAGCTTGCAAATTAAGATATTTAGGCAGTTTATTCTTAGTAGTAATCTCTATGCAAATTTTAAGTCCATTCATACCTGAATACCTACTTCAGCCATTTGTGGATTTTGCCATTCTCATGACAAGACAGACCTGTGGTCAAGTATTGATTGAGTTCACCTCTATGAAAACTACCTCTGCAGATAACACCCTTCTCCAAAAATCTTACCTCAGCACTCTTGAAATACAGTAGCTCTCAGTTTTTGTGCTTCAGAAGAGGTATGCATCAGCTTCTAAGCTCCCTGCACTGTCCTTTTCTTAGAAATTCAACCACCCTTCCTTTTCCATCCGCAAAAGCCACTTGATTCTCATCTTTACTTTAAGCAGGAAACAAACACCTTTTTCAAACTTTCCTCAAAATTATGAAGATCGTTACACATCCTCAATCTTCCCTTTTTCATACTGGACCAGTCAATATATGTAATCGTGTACTTGTGAGAAAACCATTCTGGCTATTAAGAAAGATACCAGATTTTATCCATGCTTCCAAGATTTTTTTCTAATTTAATAATTTATGTTTTAACTATCAGCAGAAAGGCTATGCTCAAAAATATATGCTGATATGTTGCCAAAATTTAATCAAGCTACAGTACTAGTCACTGTGGAGTTAATTAATCAAGCAGCAAAATGATACATACTTTACATCCGTGCTTGGGTGTGCAGCTGTATCAGTTTGTAGTATAGGTCCCCAGATATTCAAAGTGACGGAAAATTAAGGTACAGCAACTCTTTTAGCAGAAACTCTCAAATTTGGTGCAGGTGATTTCCTGTGTGTGGCAATAGCCCTCCATCTATTTTGCAGTAAGCCAGTAACACTGCCTCATGCTAACATCGTACGTGCTGTTGAACTTACTTTAAAAAAAGAGATAATATGAAGAAGCTTGCTCTGCATACCCTTAGAAATACTGCATGGGATGCAGTTTCTATTACAACAGAGTAATAACTTCAACTAAAACTTTCAGTATTCAAAGGAAATACCAACTTCTTTCCTAAACTATTATATTAAAATTTATTTCTAAACAATTTTTGTCGTGCCGACAGCCAGTAACTTCCAATGTTGGATGAAACACCCTTAGGTGAGGCTCTCTGATGATCAATGTTGAAACGATATTGTTATTACTTAGGAAGTAATACGTTTATTTGGCCACCAATGAAAGATACACACTGTAATTCCTTAAAGTTATTTACTTTATAGGTACAATGCATTCAAATTCTACACTGCTATACGAAGCAGAACCAAGTATTTTCAAAAGAAAGATAACACCTTTTTTTTTTTTTTTTTTTAAATTCC
>NW_009611320.1:139885-147067 GCF_000690535.1 Cariama cristata
AAATTGCTCTAACAAGCAGCGTTTGGTTGTGCTAACGGAGGATGACACCACCTTGTCTCTGGCAGAAAGGCAGATTAAGATGCATCCAGCTCTATCTCCAGCTCCTCCTCCAGCCATTTGTTCTTCCCCTGTCATCGGTTTGCAGCCACCTTCACCCGTCAATAAACTGTTCGTACATCTGTGCTACAAACAGGGCTATGGAAATAATCAGGGTTTCAAATGAACTGCCGAAAGAAAACAAAATCCCCCCAAAAGCAGATGGTTAACGAGCGATGGCGGTGAGAGAGCAAAACAAGGAGAGGCATGCCAGGTCCCCAAGTCAGGGTGGGGGAAATTTCTTAAGATGATTCGGCCACTGAAGGAAAATACATTGTGAAACTACAATTTTGGCAATGAATTCTGCAATTTCACTATGGATAGTAACTTACTCTCTACACCCTCCCTAAAAAAATCCCTACGGTAGAATTCATCACTTAACAAAAAGCCGCTGATCAATACCACAGTAGGCAAAGCCAGAACCAGCCATCTCAAGGTAAAAGACTTTGTGTCCTATCAGTAATTGCTGAAAATACCAATTTCCATCTTACACTATTTTTCCACAATATGCAAGAAATAATGAATGCTCTCCATCCACACACACATGTAAAATGTTTCAGACAGTTTTACAGCTGATAGTCTGACGAGTAGCCTCTGACATTTAGATGGAATTTATCTTTTTCAGGGTGAAAAATGAAGATTCTACAGTTTTATGTTCAAAATAAAGCTTACAAATTGATTTCTTATCCAGGTTAAAAGTATATAAAATCAGACCTTTAAGGGGTACAGTCTGTTCCCAATTTTTGATCCTGTAGAGATAATCTAAATTTGGAAAAAGCAAAAATGTATGTTTTAGGACTTCGAAATTCATCTGACCTCAGTGAACGGCCACTCAGGCAGACTGCTGTGACTGTTTTCATTAATCTAAAAGGAAAAAATGAAGACATGATTTTTTTTGGTGATATTCAGATTTTTTGATAGAAGTTTCTTTGTTTAGCAATGAGGTGCAAAGCAAAATTTTAATCAACTTAGAGGACAATATGATAGCAATTACTCGTGCATGTTTGAATAAAGTAATTTTTGGACTTGGATGAGGACTACATCCTAAAATATCATACTTAGTATAAAAATGCTCAGAAAATCAGTGTGAAAAATAAGTAAAATAAGGAGGAGATAAGCATGAACAAGGAGGTTGGTTGCTGGGGCTCTTCCCAAGGCAGGTTTTTTTAATGACAATATCTTCTTGTTTTTGTCAGACCAGGTTAAAGTAAGTCACATCAATAATTGCTTTGATTTTAGGAATAAAAAATTCTACTTGACTTCTTGATGCCTACTTCACAACTTTCTGTGACAAATTAATTTTAGACAGATAACACGCATTAATCGGGCTGTATTTAATCACAGTTTCATCTAACAGGCAACACAGACAAGCCTTATTATCTCAATCTCCACTTGTCTTCAATTCTAAGTGTCCTATAAATATCTGCTATCCAGTTTACATTGACATGGGGTCAATTTTACAAGCTGGTTGAGAATCAGCATAAGATTACACACAGGGAAAAAAAGCAGATTCTGATTTTGAAGCAAAACTCATATTCTTTGACTACCCTTTTACTTTTTCCAAATTCAGTTTCCAGCTTTGAAAATTCAGCCTGGAAAATGGGCTCGGGTATTCTGTCCTGTACAAAAGATGTGAAACTGAAATTCAGATAATCATTCTGGTCTCAGCCTGGAAAATGGGCTTGGGTATTCTGTCCTGTACAAAAGATATGAAACTGAAATTCAGATAATCATTCTGGTGATAAAGGATGAGAGCCACCAGCCTCTTCCCTGACGGGTGCATTAGGATGCTGTGTTCCATCAAACAGTAAAAACCTTCCTTTTTTTCACTAGACGAGACTGACACAGCTAAGTGTACGCTTAGGGACCAGTTCACTGTAACCCTCTTTTTCATGTAGTCAGCTTAGTTCTCTTTTCAGCTCTGTTGAACTTCTGCAAATCTCCACAAACACTTGAATAGCCTCAGCGTCCCCAACCACACCATGGACGGCGGGGTACGCACATGCCGCATGGCTACAGACACACAGGGAAAGTCTGACAACAAGCATTTCTCTGTTGAACTGAGCTCACGTTGTCTGAGCAAGCAAAGAATTACAAATATCTTCTTGCTGGAGAAGGACCTGGCCAGCTGTGAAATCCTCTCACTCGGAAATCAATGAGAATTTTCCCACTGACTTTGGTGAGAACAGGATTGCACCTAGAGCTCAACAACCTCATTGCAGTAGCTTTTATTTCTCGTTCAGCTTTTGCCCTGCCCTGGGCTCCAGCTGTGTAGCAACTACCTGAAAGCCGTAAGCCTTTGACTAAAGGCTAGAGAAGATGTGTACCATCGCAGCACCACCACCACTGTATGCATTATAACCGTCCGGGAAGAATACTACTTTAATACCCAGGCAAACGTGGGATTTTCTGTTTACTTTAACGAAACAGCAATTCCATATATTTCATATGCAATTCTTTTCTCTAACATGAATTTTTGTTCCTGTTGGTTCAAATTGTTACACATATAGCCAGTGATCCTGCAAATGGCCATTTATATGAATAATTTTCAGAATGTGTCAAGACCATACTGCCGACATAAATAAGTAAGTGTGTGTATAGGAACAAGGTCATCTGGGGGTAACGATACAACAGGAAACACTGTTCCAAAATGTTAACATTCCAAATGTGTTGCAAAAAAAAAAAAAAAAAAAAGTTAATTTCCCTGAGTAACACTCAGAACGCATTAAAAATGTTCAGGTTATTAATATTAATTAACCAATTAATACTATTATAATTAATTAATTACACAGTGCCTGGAGTCCTGGAAAGGGATCTTTATGTGTCTGAATAATAAGAAGATGACATTCTACTTCTGCAGTGCAGGAGGAATTTTAAAAGACTGCAACTTTTAAAATATTCTTAGCACTTTGATACTTCTGTAGAATCAGTCTTTAACATGCATTTGGTTTTTGCAGCCACAGGATGGCATTCACTGCTGTGCAAAGGGTCAGTGAAATGAAAGTAGAGCCCAGGAGGCATACATTCCATCTGGAGAAAGGAAATATTTAATAAAAAATGATTTATACAAATCTACTGCTTTCTCCTGATGACAACCGTTTATTCAAGAATGTGATATCAAAAGCTTACCATGCTCAGCCCTTAAGGTTCATGTTCTTACTGTATGGAGACCAAGATCCTCAACAGATACTTATCTCGCCTGACTTCAGTAAGCTGGGACCTTCTAAAAATACAGAGCAGCAATTCCAACTTGGTATACTAACAACTGCATAAAGCACTACAGTTTCACCTCCATGGTTTATGGAGTCACAGTAACTCTTTAATGGATTTATATAGGCTCATAATTTACTGTTTATTTTCCCATTAAGGCAGTATATGGAGTAGGTGTTGACACATGGCATACCAAGGGGAGGACAGCTGGACTGAATGAATGGCCAAGGTGATCAATAATTGGATTGCAATTGTCAAAGAGTGTGGTTGAAAAGCCAGGTATATCAACCCACACATACTTATCCCAGTTGTGAAATGAAAGTTAAGAGCAGGGACAATCAGCTACAAGTAGTTAGGATTTATAGAATTGGGTTTGAAGTCAGCAGCAAGCAGCATCCAATTAACTTCAGTAGAGATGTCTAATGCCACTGGTAAAACGACTGGATTTAGAGTGATGAGCAAGAATGTCAGACTAAGAGACAACCTAGTAATGCTATTAACCTTTGTGAGATTGCCCCGCCGATAATGTGATCTGGGGGGCAATAAAACACTGCATGAGACAATATGCCCAATTTGGTAGTGCAGGACTGATACATGGGAGAGGAAGGAGAATTTTCCTGAATTTATTTTATGGGCCTCCAATTAGCCCTCACTAGGCGAAGGGAGTGAAAGGGGGGAAGCAGAAGGAGTCCCTCTAATGAGTCACTTTGTTGGTTTGTAGCAGAAGAGATTGAAAAAGGGAAGTTTTAGGAGCCGCTTTGCTTTTGAGACTGTCTCAGGAGGTGTAAAAGGGGCTGGGTACCTTGTTGGAAATAGCTGTGAGAAAGCTCCTGAATTATGGGAGTTCTTGAACAGCACAAGTGCGTCCTGTCAGGATCAGTACAGGAGGCATGATCCTTTGGCACAGGGAGATCAGATATGTCAGCCCCATGCACTAATCCCCATGGTGAGATGCTGGGGTCAGGACCGAAGATGATGGCTCACGATGTGGAGCCCTGGCCAACACCATCTACAGAGGCTGCCACTGCTTCCTTTGAGGAATTGTTTACAAAATATAAATATACTTATTCTCCAAAAGTGCATCCAGTTTTAGAAATGGGGGTATTAAGAGCGGGTCTAATCCATGGATTACTGATCTGACAAAATATCTAAATCTTCTTTACAGGCTCAGTGAGGCAAAGGCAGTTTGTCACTCAAGTGAAGTTTAAGATGCAATTCCTGTTTTGCTATGTAAGACTGGTGAATGGGTGCTCAATAACCTTTAGAAAACAGAGCATGAATGTGTAATTTATTCAGCTATTACTGTTTAGGCATCCAAGGGCTAGTGGAGCATATTGCACCCCAGAGAAACTGGGGGAATGGGTGGGGTGTGGTTGTCTCAAGTTAGGAAGTCCTGAGGTAGCTCTCAGTTCATGCTACGGCATGCAGGAGAAGGAAGGGACACCAAATTAGTCCTGCAAGAACTGAATGAGGTACTGAAAACACAGCCCACAGCTCTGAGTAGGGTAATTTTCTCTGTCAAGAAGCAGGATAAATGACTGCCTCACGCTGAGCACCGTGCTGCAGCAACAAGGATCTCCTTCGGGAACTCAGCAGCTCGATGGAAGTTGGGCGTCCCACCACCAGTGTGATCCATCACCAGGCACCCTCCCAGTGCTGCAGGAAACCAAAATCTTCTGTACACTTCAGAGTTCTTTTTATTAAAAAAGCCACAGCTTTCAATTGATACTTTCACACTGAGAGTTGGATATTATGAGGATTAAATGCCTGAAGAGAAGGCATTTAAAGTGAGTATTATTTTACTGGTTTAAAGTGCTGTTCCCAGGCTGAGGTGCTGTGGTTAAGACTGCACTCAGGTGGAATCTAGTAGTTTGCAACAAAAATAATGAAAGATCCTTAACTGTACATATACTTGGTAAATGCCAATGAAAAAAAGACAAAACTTGGGCTTTAGTATTCAATTTAATCCCACAAACATGGTCAAAGTTACAGAGAGAGAATTTGTGCGGGTCCGTTTGAACAACAGGGTCTTGGTGAGGAGGATAAGGACTATATGCAAGTGAACCTCACACGTCAGTTAATATTTTTATTCCTTCTGCTAACCATTACGGTCTTCTTTTGAGACCAAGCTAATCCACTTGTCTTGTTGCCTTCTGCACCTCCCTCAGTCAACAGAAACCGTGCCATTTCAGCATACTTTGATTTATCACATAATAAAGCATCATCTCTGTTTAGCTAAAATGTGTAGTCTAAAATTTAGGACTTTCTAGAAAATTTTGAGTGTTTTTTAAACTGTGGTCATGTGTTGGTTTTTTTTAAAAAGTGTGACAATATAAAATACGTGTTTAAATTCTCCATATTTTTTTTCAATTAAGTCTTTGAAATAGCTATTTGGACTTGAGGGTTAAGAACACATTTTTATTTATACAACACCTTAAAAATTATCTGGAAGGATAGTGGAAGAAAACAAAATTCATAGGGAAAAACAAATATATTTGAGGCTATGACAGAAAGTATTAAGCTATTTGTTGGTATCTGGATTAAAGATAACATGCTGGTCCTCAGAACAGTCAAAGCCATAAATTGTCAGACTGCTATTAGTAATATTTGTATTTTTTACTTTCCCAGGGATGTGAGAAAAAATAATTCATTATTTTGATTCTGACATTTTTGCTCTCAATTATTCATGTTAATCCTTGCTTTTGAATATTTAGAATATTCCTTGCCAAAGAAAGTATTGGGTTTTGCCAAAACATAAAATGTACTCTAGAACTGCTATGATAACAATTACAACGTCTCTGTATCATGAGAGATTAGGAAACAGCAATATTGCATTTCAGAATGAGGAGATTAATCTGTTTCCTGACAACTGAAATTTGTTAGGCTGGGAAAAGAAAATTACTGCTTTTGAGGGCAGATTTCATAGCACTTGATGCTTCAGGGCCTTTGTACTTTTCTGTTTAAATCATATCTCCATAAAAAGCAAAAGAATTGTTTGGTCTCTGATTATTATCAAGCTGAAGTCAGATAAGAAAAGCATTAGGATTCTTATGTTCCATGATAATTTATTTAGGGAGAAAAAAGGTGTCAAATATGCTTATTAAACTGATTCCCAACCCGATTAGAGGTTTTCTTATCTCTAGGTGTCTAGTAAATACTTTAATTTGTGTCATGTTACAAATTACGCTGAATACTCGAATCTTATTTCAGCACATTTCACACAATGATGCACTTTTGCCATAACAAATTATTTTTAAAATAAAAAAAATAAACAATTTTTGCAGACTACCATGTTTTTGCATGACATTTTCCTACCCTTTCCAGCATGTCTTTTTTGCTCAAGCTGAATGTTCAAGGATTATCTGGCGGAGGGACAGGGTGGCAATCTGGGAATATAAAAGAATAGATAAAGAGGGAAAACACACAACATTGAAGAACATTACAGGTTATGATGAGAAGACTGTAAGGGATGTGATGAGACTCAAAGAAAATGTTGTGTATTTAAGGTGTACTGGGAAGAGGTTCTCACCAAGTGTATGGGCTGGTGGCGACAGTTTTGGGGAATGAAGAGTTTTCAGTACATCACCAATACTGGAAATTACGAGACTCTGGATCATAAGAGCATTAACAAGGTGGAGACAAAAAAAAAAAAAAAAAAAGGAGAGTTGTTCCACTTTTTCCCTTGCAGAGAGGCTGCCTGTAAACCGAAGGGCTCACAAGTGAAGATGATCTGGGGAAGGGACTGCTTAAGCTGTAGGTGTCCCGAGAAGCATCTCCAGTCAGACTCCATGGACACCGCAACAGCCTGTGATCAAAGGGTACATCTCAAACCAACCCAAAGTCCACTCAAGTCAAAGGAATTGGAGATTTAGCGTT
>NW_009611320.1:147084-185933 GCF_000690535.1 Cariama cristata
ACACGATGTATTGCACGGTGGTTGGATTTGGCTCATATAAATAGTGCCGGCAAGTGAAGTTGCTGTGAAAATATCCCAGAATTAACTTTTTTTAGAGATAACGAGCATGAATTCCAAATAGCTGAGTACAGATCACCCTGGGAGAAAGGGCAAATGGATGCAAAACTTGTTTAAGGGCATGTTTCTAAATGATGGATTTATTAAAAGGCATACTAGGATTTCCTACACCCAAAAAGATTTTAGTACAGATGCAACGTATTCCTCACTGAGGAAGAAGACGCTTCCCTGCCTTAAATGCAACACTCAGCTTGGTCTTAGCCAGGAAGTCAGGTAATTGAGACCTCCACAAAATGTGTGTGTGTGTGTGTGTGCTCAAATGCTTACAGACATAAATTAACAGTCTGGCAGCTGATGGGTATTGCAAATGTTACAGAAAACATGATATAGCACTAAAGCAGGCATGCTTCAGATAACACAAAGGCTCTGTACATCCAAAATAGATTCAAGTCATGTGAAAGATTTCCTGCTGCTTCTGCGGAAGATTAAAACATTGGTACATTCATAAAACAAATGTGAAGATTTAGCAAAACAGCGTGCCCTTCACAATGACTCTTTGTCTCACCAAGCATGGAGTCTGGCAAAAGAGACACCCTGAAAGGGTATATCCGACCAATTTGGGCCTGGTAGGTGGGCTCCAGCCCATAAAAAAGAGAGCTACAGATCTTAAGAAACATACAATGAAGAAAAAACCTGTTAACCCTGAGCTAATCTGTGAGCTAATCCCTCAGTGAGAAAGCAACATTAGACCAAAGTCCTAAATCCTGACAGAAATTAAGAACTTGGTAGAGTTTAACCACAGAATTTGCCTACACAAGCTTAGCATGAGGAATGATTTATAAAACAAGAAGGAAGGCCATTAATATATCCTTCTCTGTTTCAACAGCATTTAACACATGGGTGCAGAACTAATTTTCAAACCACACAATAACGTTTGGTGTTTTAATAATACTTTTCTATCCCATTTGCATTGATCTAGTGCTCTGCCATCTCGTTCTGCAAACAGAGCAGAAGAAACAGGTGTTGGGTATACTTTAAATTGCTTTTCTCTCATGTGTTCACTCACTCATTTCCAGCCATATCTGGGGAAATGCAGCCATGGGCACTGATGTCAAATTCTCTCGTCCTGGGGATTATCAGGGATAACTTCAAGAAAATCATTGCTACTGAGTAAGTACACACTCAGCGTAAGCAAAGGTACTCAACTAGCCCCCAGGATAATAAGACTTTCCCCTCTCCACAGTGACATCCCATATGTCTTAACATAGTGCTAGTGAACTAAAAGATCACTTTCTTGCACTACTTGACTTCACAAATGCATGATGCTAAGTCCAGTGAGTTTTTAATCAGGTCCAGCGAGTCAAGGAAATGTTGCTACACCTCTAGGCTCCCAGGAGATGGCCAGGACCTTGCAGAGTGGCAGCCCGTAGGCTGGTTTTGCTTACTGGCACAATTCCACCTTCTCTGTTATGTCTTTAAAAGAGGTGGAAAATGCCTGATAAGACAGTACATGAAGTCTATAGGCTGAGTATCTCCTTCCCTGCTTGCATGCAATGAGGTGCTTAAAGCCAAGACCTGCTGCTAGATTGCTGTGGATCCACAAGGAAAATCCTAAAAGGCATTTGATGCCCAGCATGAAAAAGCTGACAGCACCGTGCTTTGTGAATTTTCATTTCTTCATTTCATGACCCAACAGTTCAGGTCAGTGAATCATGAAATCTGTAAAACAAGCTCCCTCCTCTCTGAGAACTCCAGATATATGCAAATCATTCCTTAACTAAGGCAAAGCTCTAGGCAATCAGAAATGTGATTTTTCTAATTCGACACAACAACTGTGGTAGACAGCAGTGTCTGAACCAAAGCCCTAGCCCTGGACAACTCTGATATTGCCATGCTTTTCAAAATATGAACCTGAATCAGTAGTTGCAAAATCATCTGTATCTTTATACTGGGTCAACTTTTCATCTAAACGGCTACTAGGTTTCTAAACCTGGATTGTAATATCAATTGTTTCCTGCCCTTTTCTAGCAGACTCACTGTCCGGTGAAACATGATTTTGTGAAAAATATACTTGGGGCAGTACTCCACTGTAGATGGTGAATCTGTCATCATATATATCGATGAACTGGGAAAATCAAATCTCTTCCATGAGCTAAGGAGTGACTAAATAATAAATGAGCTGTGCTTTTTTATTTTAATACCCAAATAAAATAACACAAGCTTACAATACATCCATAAAAGGTCTATAAACTATTTGACTCATTTCTATAATTGTCAAGTATTCGTAACAAAAACCCAGAGTTTTGCATATTGAGTTACAAAGATTTTTGATTTAGGAAGTTCATTAAACATAGAAAAGAGGAGTGCTTTTCTTCATTACTTTCAGTATCCTGAATCAATAGAATGGATTAACCAAAAAAGTTTGAGATTTCTAATGCTGGACTAAAATCCTGCCATGTAAGAACTTCCATACAGTATCAGATTAGCTGGATGGGCTTAAGCACTCTTTAAAAGACGCCAGAATCAGATACTTGGATATAAATGATGCACTAATTGAGCTGTCGGTAGTGTGTTTATCCTTGACATCATCCTGGTGTTAGCATGTGCAAAACACTTTTAAGAGAAACAATCTAATTGTGAGAGTTAGATGAATAGTATCTAAAAAAATAGACTAAAATAAATCATAAGTACAAGGTAAAAAGCAAACAAAGCATCATCACAGCTGACTTGAAGTCTACAAATTTTGTGGAAATGTCATAGACATTCTTTGCACATCCAGTCTCTCAAGGCTATTGGTATGTCACTGAATAACTGAAATGAGCTGAGGGTCACTGCTACTATTTGATGTATGTGGACCCATTTTTGCCCCTTGCCTTTGGTATATATTATGTCATCGGAGTGGTGTATACATTTCCCATTGGCAACCTGAATTTAACATGGAATATTAAGGAATTTAAATACACAACTTTTTTTTTTTTTAATTCAAAATTATTTTGCCCTACTATTATCATTTTATGAAGAGTTTTTTCTCATTTAATAAGAAAGCAAAATTAAAATTCCACATGCATGAAGAAAAATGTTATTAAATTCAGTTTTCCCAATGCCTAGGCTTTGTCATCTGTGTTACTTCTCAAGTCGCTATCTAAAATAAAGGGACATCTGGGAGCTATTGAAATTTGCAATAATCAAAGAATAGAGAATAATCCATAAAAATGCCATGCCTTAATTATTTTGCATTTTGCAAAAATTTGCATAAATTCCTGTTCATATCTCTTGCACAGAGGCCACTCAGTGAACAACTGCACTAGTAATATTTTCAGTGACGCTAATTCTTCATCTTATCGGATCACATTAGTTAAAGACAACAGTTTAATCGAGGGGACCACTTATCACTGCAGACAGATGAATCACACCAGGACTTTTCCCATATTTTGCTGCGTAAGACTTTCTGCCTGAATACACAGGAGAAGCAGTGTGCAATGTCATATGCAAATCTGCCTCTGAAAGAGAGTTTTAACCTTTGGTCATCTCCTGTCTTTGGAAAGTTGTTGGCTACTTCTGAAAACAGCAAGAGATGGCAAAAAAAAATACTTGGGAGGGGAAGGGGGACAAGTTTAGCCCGTGCGTCTCTAGAAAGCTGGTGCAGAATAACAACTCCCAAAGAACACAGGGCGCAGGATGGAAATCTGCAGCGTGAGATGAGCGACCTCAGCATGTGCTTTCTACGCTGGGAAGCTGGGTCCCTGCTAGATCCACCACCACAAGCACTCAAGCACCTGTCCTACAATTGGCTTCACCCTCTGCTGATAAACCCATGGAGAGGCAGTACGAGATGAACATGCTTTTGATTTTTTTTAGAACTGTTTATTTTCTTCTCTTTCTTTCCTTTTTACCTTTTCTTTTTTCCCTTTCTTTCCTTTTTTCCTTTTCTTTTTTCCCCCCAACTTTGAAGTTGACATTCAAGTTCAATGTGTCACCATTCAAAGCTGACATCACGTCACAGCTTTCATTGTCTTTTTAGAAAGTTGCCTTTTTGTTCCACTAAAAATCCTTTCAGGTGTCCTCGAAAGAATAAAAAATAGTTCTCTTATTTCCAGCAAGCACAGCCAATAATAATTATTAAGCTCAAGCTGGAAATAAGAGGCTGTTTACCTATTTTTTTTTTATTTCCCTTGCATCATCTGATAGGCTTCAGTGTTAAAAAGGGAAAGGCATGTGCCTTTGGAGCCATTTAAACCTCAGACAAAATGTTCAATCAGACACAGTGCCTCATTTTTACCCCATCAGCAGCATGTCACCGAGAAAAAATGGAGCTTTCTCTGCCAAATGTGGGCAATGCTAAATATCCATGAAACAAATGCTTACACAGATTCGTAATCCAGGATTTAAGCAACCAATGCTCTGTAGAGCACTATTCAGCTACATAAACCCAATGAACTTCAGCTTTTGTACTTCTCCTGTAAAAATATACATGAGCATATTGCCACACGGCTGCCTATATTCTTCAGAAAACGCTGCAGTTTCTCACAAAGGACCACAGACTTCAGGCATCGCCACTAGCAAAGGCTACAGTCTAACTGGATAGGCTTAACAGCAAAACAACGTTAAATCTGTTAAGTTCCGACATGTGAGATGCTGGAGGAAAAGAGGAGGATGGCAAAGAACACAGCGCTGGTCCGACACTTTGTGGGAAGAACTGAGAGGCAGTGCTATTTTAAACCGTTACTTTTCAAGATTTTAAACCCTCTCTTCCCTGCAAATTGTGGCCGTAAAGTTTCCAGCAGCAATCTCCCCTGTGATATTCCAGACCAAATTCCAAGTGGAATAAAATGATAGTCCCTCCATCGAAATTCCCCTCACAATTACAACTTCCCATTAAATGAGTGGGAATTTAAATTCTTTTTAGAAGGCTACAATTACAGCAGATTATTATGCGTCCCTCTAATTACTGCATATAAATACGTACCATGTAACACAGTTTATTGTACCCGGTTAGTGCACTTACAGTAAATAGAAACCAATATGCTTCATTCAGCCCATGTATTTTGACACTCACATCAGATTTACCAATTTCTCTTCATTACAACCCCTTGCACTGTTACTGACATCGTTCTCAGAGCTATGCTCTACCATCACAGCATGAAGATTGATGAGGCTTATATATACTGATTTGTGACAAAAGCAAGCCACTTGAGAGGCACTGTTACTATTTTGATAGCATTAAGTTGGCTAAAAATTAGCTGCACTAAGCCAACACTCTGCTCCCACTTCTCCTCCTCATTAATTATGGTACATGATTCGGACCTTGAAAGGCTAAGGCTGTTGTAATAGTATTTTTAAACCTATTGTTTTCAGTTGCTTAGTCGGTCTTGAAGAGACCTAAAGTTCTGACCATGCTTATTAGCAACTATTTTTATTCTTTAGAGAGGTTTTGAATAGACAAGTTTTCCAACATGACAAATGTTAAAAGATAATTTCTGACTGAATCTACAGTGGTAAATTTAAACATAGTTTGGAGGAACAGAGAGATACTATGGATGATACAATTTTCAAAACTGGTTAATGACTTAAGAGCCTCTACCACATGCACTCATCAAGGAGAGTCTAAATAGCCTCTGTACTTTAAAAGCACCAACTTATATACCATTATCCAGAGGATGAAGAGGCCATCTCTTGCTACAGATAATTCATCCCTCCAATCATGAAGTTTCAAAGACTGTTGCTAGAGTTGCACACTGAAGCCTGTAACTCTTTCGGCTCATTCTTTTGCTAAATACAGGTCTTGCCCCAGCAATTTCCAGCAAACTGATACAGGTCTTGCCCCAGTAATTTCCAGCAAACCGAACTCCCTAGCAGTGGGTGCGTTTTGTAGAGGCTTTCTCTGTTGGAGGCATAAGTAACCCAGCATCTGCAACAGTGCGTTCAGAAAGCACTGAGGGCGAGAAACCATGCACTCAGATCCACTTTCTGGGCTGAAAGCGCAAGTCAATGAACTGTAGCCTGGATCATTCCTGCATGAAATGGTTTCATTTTTATGCTTATTATCAGACCTCCATCACTCCAGCAGCTGTTTGCATAAAATCACATAGCAAAATCACTAGAGTTTGTAAAGCTGTCAGACCATGATTAGGAGGCAGCTACAAAAAATGTGGGCAGAAAAAACAGCTAGACTGTTTTCTGTGTCTTTTCATAGCTCAAACTCCACTAATATTCTCCACTTCTAGCTTCTTCTTTTTACTAAATTAACATGGTACAAGAGTATGTAGAGTTAAGTGTTAACATAGAAATTATTAGAAGACAACACATACCCAGAAGAAGAAGGAAGTAAAAGAAGGAAACAAGAAGAGGTTGATGTGTCCAATTATTGAAGGAGAATAAAGACTGATCACCTGGATCCAGCAATTGCACTGCGCTTGGAAATACATCACCATTTTCGTTTACTTGCAAAGCAAGTAGATAACTCTCAGAATTACCTTTCCTGTTTCAGATGGACATTTAAATACTTCATCCCAACTACAGAATCTTTAAGAAAGTCTGTGAAATAAAACATAGGCTTTTGGCTTGCTTCATATGAGAAAGTAATATAATCAAGTGGTCATTTTCCTCCCATTTCAGGTAGAACCATTCCATTAGTAAGAATCCACTAAAGCAAGAGACCATCCTGTATAAAATCCAGTGACATCCAATCTAAACGTAAGCAGAAAAAATCTGATAACAAGCACTGAATAAAATCTACAGCCTTGCAAGACATTACAAATATGTCAAAAAAAAAAAGCCCTCAACTTAGGAGCTGAAAAAAAATAGCATTAATAACGCCACAATCAATGAAAAATCTGGGACAAGAAACACTTTTTTTTCCCTCCTCCCAAAAAGCCTGAAACAAAAATAAATCCCTGCCGAAACAACATTACTAAAACAAAAAGTCTAAATTATTATAAAGGGGAGTCTATTTCTGACTGCCTCACGCATTTTTTAACTCAGGGTCTAGACACGTTTCTGTGCTTACTTTGGGACATACTCTTTGGTAAGCGCAAGTCCTGTGACAGCAGCCTCAGGTACCGTTAAAAAAGTCACATGGACACAGGTCCATACATCCAAAGAAGATAATTAAAGGAGGAAGGAAGAAAACATGCACAGCTCACCTGGGCTCAGTAGTTACTTTGCAACAGATTTCTTTGTACTTACAAGGGGAGTGACTTAGATTCACCTTTCCTAAGCATGGTAGCCTTAAAAATACACATCCGTCCTCGCTAGTAATTCATGTTTCCTCCAATACAGACAGGGACAGACAAGTCCAGAAGAGCGACCCTAAGCCATCACAGGTGGTGGTCTGGAGACAAGCATTGGCACTACACACAACTACAACGACTAACATCTGCCATCTTATTTCACCTCAGTTTCCTAAGAACTTTTGCAAAAGAGGTGGAGATACTGTTAGTAATGGAATTTGCTCCGTAAGTATTGGCCAGTATGGGTACAGCGTCCCTGTCAAATTCAGGTAGGGAAAAGACAAGCTTATTAAAAATAATTAAAAGGTTTTGTCTAGGAAAGGTCTGTCAGTGCCTCACACACACACTGGGCAAAGGGGTGTAAGGGTTGCCAGGTCAAGCACTAACCAGAGTTTTTCAAAGGGAGCCAAGTTTACTCTCTTTTATACCAGACAGACTACTGGAAGGAGGGTATGAAATGAAGATGGAAGAGAAATACTGTGCTACTGGGAGACCATGGTTGTCTTGGCAATTAAGGCCTGCCCAGAGGGTTAATTACACACAGAGACAGCTAGGCATTTTAGAAAATGTTTTCTGAGTGTGCCACAAGAATAAGCACAGCTTGGCCGGCCTAGCTGCGGATTCCCAGTAGCTTATTTGCTTGGATCCCCAGGAGTGTGTCTCCCAAGAGGCGTCAATGGTCAGTGTTTCATCGGCAGCTCAAAGGGTTGATGTGGCCATCGCAGCTGTGTCCCCAACAGAGTCTGATTCCCCTTCCCGCACACCATTCCCAGGTGTGTTTTACAACAGTGTAGTCCTCTCCCCATTTCCCCAGGACACCCCGCTCAGGAGGTTCTCTTCTCCATAGCCTGCCCTCCACTCCACTCCCCATTCACACCCTATGACACCAATTTCCCTCTAGTACATCTTCAGTCCTCAAAATCTAGCGGACTGTTATTTTTTTCAAATGAGATAAAATTCAGGGGAAGGAATATATTAACTTGTATTGACAACTAAAGCCTAATTCCTGTAAGTAAGTATTTTTTCTTTTTGCTATTAATAGTTACACTTCCCTATCTGTATGGGAATCCTCTGGCAAATGTGAATTTGGCATATTTCACTGAGGTCTCTGAGGCAAACACATAAATGCAAAAGAGACTTACAGACCTAAGATTCTCATCAATAGATATATTTCAAAATCAATGCCAATTTGGTTCAGTTTGTGATCTTCTCTCAGTATAAACTGGAAAGCTTGCAGTTATTGGAACGCATGATTACTTTACTAACTTTCCAACTTAATAAATCCTAAAAAGGGAAAAATCCTTTTATTTCTCTCCATTTATTTATGGCCTGGAATGTGTAAGAACCTACAGTGAATTATCAAGTAAAAAACCCTCCAAACTTGTACAGTAATAAATTAATGCTTATCTCCTGTGTTCTGCACTAAAATAATTTGGGATTTCTAACAAACAAAAATAACCATGGAATATGCAAAAGTATATTTTACTACATTTTGCTGCCAGACAGTGATTGCATTGGGAAGTATTTTGTCCAGATGTTTTTTAACTTGTATGGATTTGAAGAGAATTTCCTAAAATACATAGTAGGAATGATTGATTATGTGGGATAATATGTTTCCTTTTTACTTGTAGCAACACGAATCAAGAATTCATTCTTTTACAAATAGACAAGAGAACACAGTCAAGGATCTTCTACTCAAAGGAGAAAAAACACAGCATGATGTACAGCAATGTGAAAGAAAACACATGTGGTAAAACCAGTAGTTTACAAGTATATCACTTCACATCCAACATATGTGAGCTACTTATCAAGAGAAACATTCATGTAAGGGCCAAGGAAGTGGTTTAGACACTCTTTTTAGAGGGCAATTTTTAACTTGAAAACTGTCGTTGATAGTCCCAATAAGTGAAAGCTAAAAAATTATTCATTGATTCTGATGATGCAGTGAATGTGAGCAAGATCAAAATTTGCTTTCATCCAAAAGAATAGTTTGTATGTTAGATCTGAGATGAAAAACTTTAAACATGTTTAACCTGAGAGACTGAAAATCTTGACAGGGTTGGGGTGATTCCACCAATTTGAAAAAAACCATATGATTTTGCTCTGGATATTCTAAAGTTCTGTCACAAATAAATAAAATTTAAGGGCTGCAATAAAAGACTTAACTGAAGCAGATTAGAGGTGGAAAACAAGTGTGCATATTTGTTCCATTTTTTCCTGTGCTTGTGAATTGCAAAATGTATTATTTGTTCTGTATAATCAGGCAATTCCCAGCTTTGTGCAAGTCTGTCGTACATTGAGAAAAGGGAGAATACCACTCTCCTGGAACAGGAAGAAGTGATTTTAAACTACAAAAATCAGTTAACCTTTTAACATATATTTTCCACTTAATCTTACCTCCAAAAAATGCTCTGCTTGCTGTTCCCGATCCAATTTTCTTGACGTTGTTGTAATCAGACCTGTGAAAAAAGGATGAAATTTTATTGTCAATACCTATTGAAAAATGTAAGTCTCTATCGACCAGAAGAAATAAATTCATTTTTCAAACACTCAAAGGGAAAAAAATCTATTTGAAGCTATATCAGACACAGATTTCTTGACATCTGTCAAGCATTTTCTTTCTCAGTGCAGCCATTATGACTTTCTGACTAACAATGAATCTTTAAATAAAAATGCTGTGAGGAAAGTAACTGAAAAAGTTAGCTGTGTGTCTACAGTTAACATGCTACATTTGTTACAGTGAATAAAAAAAAACTTAGTAAAGAATCAGTATTTGTCTTATGATTAAGTGCTTCAATGAATCATTTGCATTTGACTGAAATCCTTCCGTAAAAAACCTCATTAAAGACTTCAGAGTTCTCAAACAATTAATGGGATAGGATGCTGATTACTTCCACGCCAAGAATACTTGACAAAGAAGGTTATTTCTGTAATAACTACTTGTATACATAATGATTTCCAAATGTAATCATTCTAATGCATTAAAGGTTTTGTACTACAATTTCATCAATTTGTTCCATGCTCAAATTGAGTCTTTAAAATAAAGTACCCTTTTACATGAGGATGATCAAGATGTCTTTTTTTTTCTTAAAGCAATGTACTTTCACAAATGATTAACCTCTTGTGAGATTTATACCAAGGAAAGAAAATGAAACACTTCCAAAGTTCCCTCAAGAAAAGCGATGCATATCTTCTATGAACATAGCTTAGTTGTTTATTTTGTTCTCACTAGAGATTTAAAGGGCAGATTTTATTTGAGCTTTCCCTCACACAAGACATTTCTTTGGATAGGAAAATGCATCACGTGCTTGTTTTGTGATAGATTCCAATGAGTATAAAGGGATCAACTTTTCCTAGAGAGAAAGCTGGTTTTGAAGACAATGCCAGTGGACAAAGTCATTCTCAAGAATTCCTCGTCTCTAAGATGATGAAGGAAGACAAAAAAATAAATGCTCCCTGGATTATCTATTATACTTATTTACTTAATCAGACCAGCCAAACATCTAAACACAAATCCATGATGACCCTAAATTCTTATAAAAAACCATCAGCAACATCTTACATCTACATAACACCTCTAGTCCCAGGCGGCTTCTATGGCTCCTCATACACTGTCACCTTCTCCTTGGAGGAATCTCTTTATCTATTTTGGTGACAAGGGGGGAAATATTACTTGAAGTAATGGGATGAAGTGAACAAAGGAAAGTCCACTCTGCTTCCTATATTTCACACTCATTACAAGTTCTATTAGACCACAGAAGTCACACTCAAGGGGAGGTCACAGACTGGATCATTACAATTACTTGGAAGAACCTGGTGCTGGTAAAAGGCTGAAAAACCAAAACAACTGGTATTGCCTGCATCGAGCAATTGTAAGTATTCAAAACAGTTACACCATATGGGAGACATCTACTCACTGCACGAGTTTAAACAGACATGACAGCACAGATGACAAATTGATGTCATTCACACAAGATCTCCCCATGTCTAGAGAGAACGCAAAGCTACAGGGAAGAAGTTCCTAATTATGAAAGAAGTTCAGCCCAAATAAATTGATAAAGTAAAAATTTTAAATTTTAAATACCCCTGTTCATCACATGCATGGTCACTATGCATATTTTTCAAGCACAACCTAACGACAGTAAGTAATATGATAATTTTTATATCATCCATTTCCTTCCTTCCTAATGTAGCACTATGAAATCCACCTACTTTCTTCTTAAACAAGAAATGTCTAACTGTAAATTATAGATGGTCTCTGTCCTCATCATCTTCTTCAGGCAGATGAATTCACATTCCTTTTGAAAACCAAGAGCTAACATCTGAAACTGAATATCACTAACTGTCAGAATGAATAGTACTTGTCTTTCATTGGTAAAACTAAAACTACTACTACTGCTGCTACTACTACTACTTCTGCTGTTGCTTCTCCTCACAAGACTACTGTTATCACTAAAGGTTTTTTTCGTTTGTTTTCCTTTTTTCACTGTAGAGCCTTTTAGACTGCAATAACGGCCAGAGAACCTTCAGACCTGAATTTCCTTCTGAAAGAGGTGTATGAACATACAACAAGTCTCTACAACAGAGTTGCCTATATCTTAAACACAGCAGATCTTAACAGATTTAGCATCCAGACTTAACAGCTCATCCTAAAGGGCAGGTCCACCACAATCAGTTCTGCAGACCTGATCCTGAAGTATGGTGCTAGCACAACTAGTTTCTTTTTCTTTAAAGACAGCTCTATATACAACTGCCAGTTCTGGGCAGTTTCATTAGGCTGTTACAATACTCTATAAAAGTAATTGGTCCTCTGTGTGCGCAGTCGTGTGGCCTCTGGTTTCCATTCCTGTTCTCTGAGAGACTCTCCCATCCGACATTAACGGTGGTCCCATTGCAGTCTCCTGGCTGCTCACTTCCATATAAACAGATAGATCACACTACACAACACTATTGTTTAAAATATGACTATACATAAAATCAGATCTCAACTACTTGATGTTAATATTTATTTAAATATGGTCATGTATTAGTATTGATGTCAATCTGGTCCTTTCAGATTATAAAACTGTATTTCAAGGAATTCTGTTTAAGACCTATCATCAAAACTGAAAAAAAAGCAATATATTGCAGTTATGCCTAAGACTACCAACAGCTTTACAACTCCAGTCTCAAAGAAATTAATTTCATGGGTTTCATGAAAACCTTGCTGGGTCCCTGCCTGCTGTATTCAGTACTCCATGCCCTAGACACACAATAATAGTAATATTTAGCAGGATGTAGAACTTTATTTTCGAGATACAGGGGCAACTGAGAGAAACTTGGCTTTGCACAAGAGAATATATCCCAGTTTTAGTTCTTCTCTAACTGTATTAAATCGTCATACTCTGTTATGGTGTAAAGACATTATCTAAAGAAAATAACTCATAGAGAAAAATAAACCCAAAGAAATGATGTTAGGCTGCACTGCTGGTTATGATATAAAATCACAAGGGGACAATGATAAAAAAGGACCCTTTCTTTTTTCCCATCTTCAATATGTGCCGTAGCTCTTCTAGACGCAGCCATCTGGACAACTGTCCAAAGCCAGCTGGGAAATATAGCACGCATTTATCACAAAATAGTCAAAACCACTAACAAGCTTCAAAAGTCATAGCACACCTCTCAAATGCTTTCTCTCAAATTTCCAGGGAAACATCATGGTCCTGCTAAGGGCAGGAGATATTTATAACTGTGATGATTCTTCAAGAACAGCCATGAAAGTGAAGAGGAAAACTGGATCTGATAGAAAAGTTATTTACAATAAAACCATCAGCGCACAAGCAAGGTTATGTGATTCTGTTCCCAGCATTTCATACTTTTCTTCAACTTTATGAGTTTAAACACCTCTCTGTGCATCCTGGCACATCTGTTCCTCAGGCCATATAAATGAACTGTTTTGTGAAACTCCAAAACCTTGCTTGACCCAGTATTTCAGCTTGGAGACAACTATATGTTTTTATATAACTTGCTTTTCTACAATACCTATTACTTTTGCTATTGGAGTACTTTCCCCACCTTAATAAATGAACAACTATTATTCTCCTTCTGCTAGAGAGTTCGGAAATGCTGGAAGGTGAATAAGCTCACCCTGCACAACATGTCCCATTATACTGCAGGACACGGCAAAAAGCCCCAGTTGACACGAACTGGGGAACATCCTTCCAACACCTCAGTGTACACTGGATAGGATCATCATCCCCTCCTGCATCATTCCCCTCTAAAAGGAAACTCTGCATGTGGATGGAGAAGAAACAGCAGTGCCCTTCACCCCATCATCTTATAATCTGGATCGGAGCACCAGAGATCTGGGGTGGGCAGCAAGGCAAACCTGCCTTATAGCTTATGTGCAGCTATAGTGACACAGAAGAAAAAACAGGACCAACACTAAGAAATCCTGGCACTTTAACCAATACATCAGTCTACACAATCTTCAGCCAATGCATCATCTTGGAAACAAATTACTAGTCATTAGGGTTCAGACGTGTGATCAAGACATTTGAGCAACACTTACCACTGATGCTTGGGATAATGCTTTTAGCACATTGCAGATGTAAAGTGAAAAAAAGAAAAAAGTTCAGTGAAAGAGATCAAAACCCACATCAGTTACTTTGCATTTCCAATGAATGAAGCACGCAGTTACTAGGGTGCAAATGAGGCAATGTAACTTATTAGCAAAGGGTAACTTGATCATAGGTTTGATGTCTTAGAGTTAATACCAAGTATGTGTGTGTGTGTGTGTGTCTGTCTGTGTGTGTGTATAGACCACTGAAGACGACGTAAAATCAGGAATAGTTATGAATTCAACAGTATGACTAATTCTTTATAATTATGTTTTGTAGAAAACGGCATCTTTATTAATAATAAAGCCAGCAAACTCAAAAGAGCAGCAGCTTGTTGGTTCTATTGTGTCAGCTAAGGTGTGCTTTGTTATTCAAAAGTGGTATAATATTCTGCCTCAAACGGAGTCTTTTGCAATATATTGTATTTTTTTGAACCGTAGTTCTCCTTGGATGCTTAAACATGTGGCTATGGTAAATGTCTATATCTGAGGAACACTGAAAAGTACACATTGCTCTCTGATGATATGCAAGTAATAGGCTCAATCTAGCGCAATTCCACTGCAATCAAATAAACTGTGTAAATTTATGCTAGCTAAGAATCTCAAATGAATGTTATCTTTGCATTTTTATTTTTAGTCAAGAATACATGAAAAAGCACAGAAAATTATTAACTTATTTACCATAAACAAAGCAAGGCAAACAAATTTATATTCAAATGTAATTTGAGGCCAACATCCTTCATTTCCGAAAGTTCAGTAACTATATTTCCATTTGCATATGGAAATTATTCCTTCCTCACAAGGCTGTGATACTGCCATGTAATCCTACCAGAGCTCCAAAATTTAATTCAAATTCTGACATTTTTGCCAATCTTTATGAAAGTTTGTTTTGTACACCACTCAAAATAGAAATACATTTTATAGGATGGTCTAAAGCTAACAGAGACACTTATGTTTATGGCTATTTTTATTATTAACTTGACAAGAAATGTGGGATAATATGCAAGCAAAGTGAGACTCTTGAGAAATGCAGACAGAGTAGAAGCAAATAGTGACTTGTCAAATCTTTGCTGAATTTGATGCTGATCAAAGTAAAGCTGACAACCAAAGATCAGGGAAATAACACCAAAACTGCCTTAGCCCAAACTGTCATCTGCGGATCATGTATTTATTGGACAACACTATTTTATAAATTCTGTAAATTATGAACTAGTGATCCAGAGTAGACTATGCACATAAATCTTCATTTATATGCTGGAAAAGTTAAGCATTTCTTTGTTTTCTTAATACTTTCTGTTCTGGAAAACTCAAGGCATTCACTACCTCTGTTCTTGCAGCCAGAAAAGATGTTGGCACCTGGGCAAATGCAAACCTGCCTGCTAACTCGGCCTTCAATGCTTTAATTAGAGTGGCCAATTGCCAGTTAGGATTTTCCAACTGAATAATCCATGCTCTGCCTTCAGTTAGCTCTCCTGTTTCACAGAACGGTCCTCATACAAATAAAACCTCTGCGTGTCTGTGTGTGATTAAGTTGATAGACCATGCTATACAAATACATACATATATACTGCATATACAGTCAAATATTTGAGTATGTATATATATGTGTGTGAAATTTTACATATACCAAATAAGTTGAATATTAAAAATTATCCTAAAATACACATAATTACAGAGGTATATTTAGCTCTGAGGTTTATTGATGTTCATTCTTTCAAAATATATGAATTACTTGAAATATTTGTGTTAGAAATAAGTTAATTCATGGACTTAGAGAGCCACAGAAGAAAAATTCACCAAGAGCAAAGGCTATGGCAGAGGAAATCTCTAAGCACTGGATAGCTTGAACAGTAGTACACAGAGGGAAACATTGCTGTGGGTTTGCTTCCTCTGATGCTTATTCTCTATGAATCAGATCAGCCCACGGCTGTAGGTGTGATAGTGAACTAAACTGACCTTTGGCTTAGAAGAAATTCACATATTTTTCAATACTATGGCACTTAGGGACCAAAAATCAGTTTGCCACAGGCTATTTTCTAACATAGATTGAATTTCCCTAATATGGCTATGAAGCCAAGGAGAGTTCAATAGCCTTCTCCTTATGAAATTAAATTATTTTCATTCAACCTGTGGATGGATAACCTTACCTGAGCTGTTTCCTGAAGTACTACTTAAAAGATAACAGAATCTGGTATGGAGAGACAGCATATTTTACTGCTGTCTCTGGAAGTGTTGCAAATTTTATGGTATAAAGAATAAATTTTTCTTTAAAATGAATTTTTAAAGAACTCTTTTATTAATTTCTCATTTCCAAACTTTGTTTAGATGAAATATGACAAGAGCATATGACAGGTAACAAGCAGGCGAAAGTAAAAGAAGCCTAATACACTTCTCTATTTTAAGTTGATGGCTGGATGTCTTCATAAACATAGGAGGGTGAGTAGGAAAGCAACGTCTTCCCTTTCCTCGGCAAAAGACTAACAGGTTACAATTTACTGCCTATTTTATTGTCCATTATTAAATCATCTTTCTTTTTCCTGCCACGTATATTCTTAAAAAACAGTTCACTAAAAAAATACAAGTGTGGGATGGGTTAGAAGTATGGCTAGGGACTTCACGTTATTACACAGGGTTTGATTGTAACTTCAGAATACATTGCCTGGCTGTAAGTCATAGCAGTACATGCTTTACATCCTCGCCACTCGCAATGGAGTTAGGCTCTTTGCCCAGGATAGCCAGGCAGCACAGGGCCATATATGCCAGGGCTTATACATCACACCCACACAGAGACGGCCTGGATGGATTCGCTGAGGTCTCATTTCAAAGCTTTCTAGTCCCTAGATGCTGAGGGAAACTTTTTCCTCATTAAGATATTGATCCTCATCTTCAAAGAAAACAATTTTGAAATAAAATTAGAGAGGTTTCTCCACAGAGTTCTTGTGCTCCATGAGATCTCTGAACATCCTGCAACACTGATGCTATCTCATCACAGTCCAAAGTGGATGCGCTTCCCAATCTGCCTTTCTCAAATACTGTAAGGAACAAGGATAGCGAAGGAAAACCACGTGAAGATATCAAAGGAAATCTTCTGTAGAGTTACCCTTGAAAGCTCTGCTTGGGGAGAAAAATGCCTTGGGATTGTTTGCTGAAAATATAGGTCTTTTAACCCAACAAGTTAAACAGACAAAAGGAATAAGTAAAACAAACACTGCTTTTCTAAAAACGTTCCATAAATTCAGTGACTGGTTATACACACTGATCATTCAGCAGAGCCCCAAGGCTGAATGTGCAGAAATTCATATGGGAATGTATGGGTTTACTGATGAGTTTACTGGAAATCTCAAATATTTATTAACAGTACGCACAAAGGTATGAACACAGCCTTTCTGTACATATACCAAGCATAGAAAAGAGTACACATCTGTTGAGAAATATAGCCATCAGCTGTCAAGTGTCCCACTACTCTTTGAAAGTAAATTTAGGACTTCAGATGGAAAAAAAAAAGGGGGCAGCTACAATAAATAGCATTAGGATTTCCATCATATATTCAGGAAAGTAAAACTATCGTGTATTCCTAACTACAGAAATGTCAAAACAAATAGCAATAACCAGGGTAATTTTATTACCCACAGGCAGTGAGAGGGGTTGTAAACACTCTAACAGCACATTCGTCTCCTGCAATAAATTAGGGATCGACAAAATGAAATTGAATTTCAAAGATAAATGATAGAAAACGATGTACATTTTACTTGGAGATGTAAACAAACATATCATTTTATATAATTATGCATGTAAACCTCTAATTTAGAAAGACTGTATTCTGATCTAAATGAACGATACTTCATTGAACAAGACAGAGAACCCACCAGGCGAGTGTGTGCAATTATGTGGAGGACTGCTGCCTTATTGTTTTTCCTGAGGTGACAGTAAGAGTGAAACGACCTCTTTGAAACAAGCTAGATATAAAAAATGATTGCTTTTAAAAACAGTTATGTTTTCTAAACTGTGGTTATGTCTAAAAAAAAAAAAAAGAAAGGAGAAGCTGAAGCAAACCTTTTTTATTCCTCTTTGGTTGTCCCTTCTGTCTCTTGTTAGAGTTCCCTCAGTTTATTGCTGAAAATATCAAAACTGCACAAAATGCACAGCAAACATTTACTTTAATGAAGAATTTGGATTATCCTTCCCTTTAAAGGCAGATTCTGGCTTTTTTTTTGTTCTTAGAATCTGTTTAAAATGACAATATGGTGTGCCAGTCTGTTCAGCCTGGTGGAATAGGCGACTCGGAGGGACTCCCTTTCATCCTTTCAAAACTTAGCCAGCACAGTCCTCAGCTACTGCAGGCAAAGTCACTAGTCTCCCAAATATTTCTGTCCATTTTAAAAGTGGCCAGGTTTTCTGTTTCCCATATTCCTCCTGGAAGGCAGTTTGGGAACATGACGGCATGGTTGAAAGCCCCAGTTTCCAGACAGACCATGTTTATGAGCAATTTGTACCTTCATTTTGGTCAACTAAACAAACCAAGCTCCTCTGGTTTCCTCTCACCTAATGAATATACCATTGCCCTTCTTGCATTGCAGTTCCAGCCCTCATCCCTCCTAAGCCTGATGGATGGAGGGTGAACACTGTGCTCCAGACAACATCTACACAGCTCCGCGAAAGCAGCCTAACAACTGCCTCCAGTGGATGCACGTCTAGCAGAGAGTGGCAATCTTGTTATTAGTCCTCAAATGCACCACTTTGTTTACTCTGCTAACGAATTTTTACTCTTCAAACTCCCAGGGATCCTTTCTTTCTTTTTTTTCCCCCCAACCTCTCCTGTCCAGATGACTCCTGCTACCTGGATCAGAGCAAACTCCCACTTTTGAAGCCAGTACCATTGAAGAAACCACCAAACAAGATCATTTGTCTAGCCAATACTTGAAATAATCTGTTAATGTGTGCCCTTCAGCATGCAAATTCCCCTTTCAAGACTCATCATTTTTATTTCCTCTTTAGCCAGACTCATATGCACACACCAATTCAACTATTTATCTCCATGTCCTTGTACCTCATAAATTCTGCACTGCAACAGTACCAAGTGCATTACTGAACTCCATGCAGATGACACACAGAGCAATTCTTAGAACATCATTTATTTTATCAGTGACATAAAGATAGGCTGATACGATTTACTTCTGGTAAACCCATGAGCACTTCTATCCCATTTTCTCTTTATTTCCATGTTTCTAATTACACTGTCCTTCAAAATACGTTTGAAAGCCTTGCAGATGACAAAGGTCAGACAAATAGTTCTGTGACTGCAAGGCTTATTTCTTCACCCTGTCTTACTGCTCTTTACCACTGATATTTTATTTGTTATCTCCCAGTTGTATGGTTCAAATCCCAGATTTGATAATACCCCCTCAATAGTTACTTGCTACAGGAGTTCAATTTAAGTTGCCAGTTCTTTCACATTTCTGGAGGGGAGATTATCATAGTTATTCTTCCTTGGTAAAAGAGGGATGGCAGCGAGTCGGGTTTGGCCAGGAAGAAGTCAAATCCCAAATAGCTGTGGACAACAGGATAAAGTCTGCAAACTTGCCTGTATCAAACCACAGTCACCATCTGACTGCGGTCGCTTTGGACCACAAACAGCTTCAGGCATCTCAGTGAAGTGTCTGAACTCAGGTGGGATGAAGCTACTGCTCAAACTGCAACCCCAAAAAGCCCACCCTCAAAAACGATCCCTCAGGGACAGTGTGGTAGAGCCACCATCAAACACACAGAGTTTGAAATCCACAGCTGCAATTTTTAAATGAGAAGACGGATAATACTCCAAGTGCCCAAGCTGCACTGGCTCCTCCAGCACAGCTGATGAGCAATTTCTCCGTGGTGTCATTGCAGCCTGAGTCATCTCTTAAGGCTGTGATGCTCTGAAACAACTGAGCAAATGCCCTTGAGGGACTGTCATGCAGGGGCTTAGCTCTCCTAAAACACTTCACAGGGAAGTTCACAGTTTGTGAGATAAGAAGGTTTTCAAGTTCAAATCCTTTATTTAGGCTCAACTGAATATATAAGAATAGAAATAGCATTCATATTTTCTTTTGTTTTCTTCCCTTAAAAAGTACAGTGCTGTATAAAAACCTAATTGCTAATACGATGCCTCAGCACAGATTTTAACATCCCCCTGAATCGCTTTCATTTTCAGGGAGAAATTACAGAATTCTATTTGGGTTATAATTAGCATATAATTATTACTGGCAGGAATAGCTATAAATATATATAACTGGTGGCTAGCTTAGTAACCAGCACACATAATCATTATACAATTTTCTTTAATTTTTTGGTGCACAAAGGCCTCATAATTCTGCAAAAGCGACGACTGAGCCTAACTAGATTCTGGTTATAATTTATGTTAATTAATTTCACTGTTTGCAAGAAAGAAGACTTACATAACATCCGCGGTGGGGGTAGGTGGTGCCGCCTTCAGTGGAAAGGGGCTACGCAAATACTCTGTACTTTGGGCCTGAATACCTCATGAATTATTTTTTCGATCTCTTGCGCCAGCATATTATGACAAAGGAAGGAAAAAAAAAATCAAAAAATCTCTAGTGTACACTTTTGTATAACATATGCATAGGTCACAGCATGATGAAGTCCTGGTATTTTCCTTTCTTGACTGTGGAGGAGGAGTGGAAGGTGCGTAAAGCACAGCTGTCAGTTTTTCCTCTTAATCTAGACACCCTCATTACCTTCTAAAGAGAAGCGATTTTGCATTTTTACACACACACCCTCAACCAAGTGCTGTTCTTGACAATACAAAAGCAACCCTGGCTTTTCTCCCAACTGTGCTCCAAAGAAAGGCGTTGATCTCTCATTACCAGCAATTGTCTCCAGCTCAGCAAAGCCCCAGCGCTGGGAGAGCGGTGCCTTGTGCTAACTGCGGATTCCCCAGGTCAAGTCAATCTCATCTTCATCTCTAATAAAAAAATGATTCATGGGCGAGGTGACCTTCCTGATCCAGAGGCAAAACGCAGAGCTGTGGAAAGAAGCCTCATAGAAAAGATATATGTCCTTGTTTCATGATGTGCAACTTGCAGTCAGACCTCAGCGCTGTCAAGATCCACTGCCCTTCCCAAAGTGGTCTCCTGCCTAAGAAACCATACTGAGTTTCCACTCCACCCTCTATCTTGGTCTGTTACCTTACATGAGACATTTCATGTCTCTGTGCTTCAGTTTCCTCTCCCATAAAACTGGGATAATTGATATCTTTCTTTGTAAAGTGCCTTATGATCTATAAAGGAAAAAATTACTTGTGTAAGAGTAAGATATTATTAACTAACAATCTCATAAAGCTTAGCCATAACAGCACTAAGCATTTTCCAAAATTTATTGTTAAGTAAGTAAAGAAAATGATTTTTTAAAGACTGAAATGAATTCCTGTGCTTTCCAGGGTTTTCTCTTTTCTTTTTTTCACTTCTCTGCACAGGGATTTATTTAAATTATTATCAATGGGTAAAATATAGTATTAGCTCTGACCTCCCACTTTAGTGGCTCAGCACATAACAAACAACAAAAACGCAAAATAAAACTAGAATACGAGCAGTAGCTGCTTTTCTCTGCAAAGCCAGTCCAGTACCTCAGCCTTGCTGAACAGCTGTCAGAGCAGAGAGGCAAGAGTGGGTCCTGGGTACCATTAAATCTTCAGTCGAGGAAGAGGAGCAGAATCAAGTATTTGCAAAGAGGTCTCTCTTGTTTTGACACCAAGTGAGAGGTGGGATCCTCAGGCTGAGCTCCTTCCACATGCAGAGGCAGATGGAGCGGAGGAAGGGCCATCAGACCCCACATTCAGTTGCTCAGTCGGGAGTGTCAGCAGCACCCCAAGCACCATCTCTGCTGCCTGCTTTCAAACAATGACACTGATTTATTTATAACTCCCACAATGACTCGGGAAGAATCTGAAGGGACTGGAATGAGGGTATAGAGGGGACGGAGGAATGAGGAGGTGTGCACTGGGGGAGGATGCGAACGTGCATCAATCCCATGAGAGGAGACTGAAAGCAGGGCATGTTAAGCAAGCCTTTGCCACTGATGGGGCTGATGTCAGAGGAGCAAGGGCCAGCCACCACCTAATGAATGAGGATGGAGTGGTGCTACTACAAGGACTGTTTTGGGGATAGAAGATGCATCCAGAGGCTGTGACAAGCTGCTGCTGGAAGTACTGCAGCTGTAGGGGCAACCACTGCTTGTTTTTCACTTTCTCCCGCATGAAGCACAGCCCCGCTGTTTTGCTCCATCATTGCTTACTCACTTCTTCTCCTTTACACATTCTACCTTCTCTTTTTGACTCCTGGTTAGCGCATATTCTACTCATATTCTACTTCGTCACCCTCTGAAGGCACCAGATAATGATGTTCACCTAGCTGAAAGAGGGATGTGTGTGACCTGATCCAGGTCTCACCTGTGCTTCTCTTCTGGTCACACAAATGGGGCTCTGAGGTCCACCCAGACCTGCATGGCAGAACTGTGAGCCCAAGGAGCAATCGAAGCTACTCCTCTATTCCTTCCTGAGTCCTTCCAATTGAGTAAATCAAGTCCCCTTAGCTACCTCCCTCCTGTACAGATCTCTATCAGAAATATTAAGACAGATATAAATGAAATAGAAATGGAACCATATGTGTGTGAAAGCACCAAAAGAAACAACAGTCAGGTTTAAAAGAACGGTTTATACTGATAAACCAAGGAGGTGACTGACAGCAGTCAAACAGCTGAACTCAGGGGAATGTGCTGTTTACATCTGGGCAGACAGCTCTGATGAGGCCCCAGCATTGATGACTTGTCAGCAGAAGACCTGTGGTCTGGTAACAGGAGGAGGGCAACAAGGTCACAGCATGTCACATATACCATCATACAAAGAGAAAGACAGATGATAGCCCCAAAGATATCCAAGATGAGGAGATAAAGAAAGCGAGCAATGATTTACAGAGGCAGAAGTAAGCAAGTTTGTGATGCAAAGAGAACTGTTATATCCTAAATGTTTTAAAAGACCTGTCCAAAACTCAGTTGCTTGTCAGTCAAGAAGAACCCAAGAGACTCAGTGAGGACTTCAGTTTGACACACGAGTCATCTTGGCCACAGCACTTGGATACACACATGCCTTAGTGTGTAGGGTATGAGAGTGTGAGTAGGTAAAACCAATTTACAGAGCAAGTTAAATAAATAAAATGCCCTTCTCCCTTCACAAGGTCCCAGGCTGAGTTTTGTTACACTTAACTGTGACACTTTTATTTCAGTTAGTTTTAATCTAGGTGCCTTCTCAATAAAATGGATGCCATGTTTAACTATCCTGCTGACCACAAGCTGAGGAGAATCATGAGGATAATACCCACACCCATTGTGAAACCTATTCTGTGCTAACCTATCATGACTCAAAAGCTGGTTGTTATTGCACTACTGGATACAAAGGCTCTGAAGAGAGTGAGATGCTGTGGTGTGGTCATTTGCATCTCATTACCCAGCATGCTCTTCCTCCTCAGAGCTATTTTCATAGTGGCATTGTTGTCCGAGCCCTGGGAACAAGTGGAAAGATTTGGTAACTTTGGATGCATGCAGTTCTTTTCTACTTGCTTTGCTCCTCCTTTATAATGAAAGGCTTTGCAAAGTGGTGAAAATGAACCAATTTTCCATTTTTAAGGCTGTAGGGGTGGGGTATTTTTTTCAGTAGTCTAAGCTATCAGGAGCAAATCTTGAATAACAAATAAGATTACAGAAATGTGAGTCTAATGTTCCTCTCCACAAGGTGCTCAAGCATGAAGATTTTGATCGGAGAGTAAGAAATGAGATTTAACTTCCTTCTGATTTAAGTTTCGTTTGTACAAAGAACGTATTCCAGCAAAATGTGATTGCAAGCTCATTATTCAGTGAAGGGCAAATATCTTCAATCGCAATCCAGTAAGATCAGCAGCTTTCTCCGTGTGTTACAAGCTTCAACGAAGAGAACTGAACATACCGGCTTCTGTCATTGTCTACATCTAAGTTGGTGATGATTTTACCCTGTCCAATTCATTTCAAAAGCTGTAGCTTCCAATTAAAAGTATAAGTTGTCAGCCAGAATAACTGTCTGTCATTTGAGCCAGAGCAGTTTCAGTTTCTGGCAGTTTTACTGCATCAAAGGGTTGATTTACAGATCAGTTACAATTTTTTTATTCCGTACTAAAGGGAATAAAACTGCCTCAGACACAGGACTCAAAACAACACTAAGTTACTTAAGTTTTCTACAGTTTTCGATATGTTTTATCAAGTTGGAAAGAAAATTTCATTCCTCAGTGACTTTATAGTTTTCAACAGGCACTTAAAAATAATAAAAAAAAAATCCAGGAAAATCTAAGAACCTCAACATCATGTTCTTTAACAACACCTTACATAAAAAAATTACATTGTACTTCATAAACGTCAATGAATTCAGCACAAAAAGCCTGTGCGAGGTATGAGATTAACCCTTCCATGGGTTAAAAAGATTTCTCCCATTTTACAGACAGGGAATATTAAGCTATAAAAGTAAAACTACGTGTTGAAGACCGGTGCAAACCATAGCAAAAGCACATTTAAAACTCTCATCCTCAGTCTCTCAGGTTTCTGTTTTAAGAATGTGAACAATTTTGAGACTCTTTCTTGGGATTAAAAATAGGTAAATACAGGTAAAAATAATGTACAAATACATGACACATAGTCTCTGGGCAAGGAAAAAACATGAGTTTCTGGGTTTTTAAGGCTAAGACTCAGTACCTCCTTAAAACATGCAGAGCGTTTGCTCCTTGGGCTTCGTGTGGCAGGAGGCTGAGCGGCATTTCACAGCAGGATCCTGTGACGATGTTTTCAAGTGTGCTGTATAACCCTTGATGAATCAATTAGGCATCCTCGCTCACCCAAATTACTCATTTTACTAGCAGTATTGTTTTTACAGCAAAAGCGCAGCCCTAGGTCTAGAAACTGATCCTTTTGGATCCCACAGGATCAGGTTATACCTGATTTAGGTACGTGGGATGCTCTTGGTGAAATTAAAACAACCCAGAGATAAAAGGCAAATGGATTAGGTATTTAAAACATTTTAAGACGGAAGAAATCACTGTTAACTTCTTTAAAGCCCAAACCTACACAAGCACATTGCACTGAGCTCGGAGCCAGTGCTCCCAGACTTGGGATATCATGGAGACATGCAGGAACTGGGAGCAGAGACTGGAAACTACTTGGCAGCTAGGATGGAGCTCCGTCGGAGCCAGGACAGGCACAGATCTAATCACATGAACAACAAAACACAGTTTTCAAAAAGGCCACGACATGCAGTAACAGCGACACATGGAGCTGAGTGCACTGCTGGAGAACCTGGACAATCCGGGCAGCTACTGCACGGAGCGGTGATGGTGGTACAAAACCAGGGATGCACGGAGAGCTACAGCGGCCATTTCTCTTCCAGAGGCAACCTTGTACGAGCAAGCAGAAATGAACTGACACAGCAACAGTGCAAAGTAACACAATAATGAACAATAGCTCATTAAAAAGTGAAATGAGCCACAGTTCATTAAAAGTTCACTACGACACCCTATGCCCGAAAATAATTTTGCTTTGTCAGTCAAAGGAAGGAAGACAAAGAAGTAAGATTAAATGCATTTTTAGCACATGGATTTTTCCAAGAGTCAGTAAGTATTCCCTTAACCACACCACCAAAGCCCCTCTCAAAGCCAAGGGTTAGCACAGGTGCCACGGACCAGCATAGGACCCTGGTTAATCAATACAGGTAAGACTCATTGTACTCGCCTGTATCCTACCTGGCTGACAAACATCCTTGTACAGTCAAAGGAGAGAAGCATGCACTTCTTAAGTATGATTTCTATGGTTTATTTTAGATACCCAAGCTAAGAGGAGATAATGCATTTTAGGGGTGTCTGTCTCTCTCCAGCCACTATAAAGGCAGTTTACAAAACTTGCTCAGGTGCAGACGACTACAGTTTGATAAGGTGAGTCCTACCCTCTGTGTCCTAAGACATAAAACCCAGCAGGCAGATGAGGGAGGCAGAATGGGACTGTGTCTCACCCCAGGTCCTCCTGGATTTGAGGCTGTCAGTGTGGCCTTATGGCAGAAATTAGAGCAGTCCCGGAAAGCTGTGAAGAAGCTCTGAATCCTTTAATTCAGGCTACATCACTCTCTTTCCCATCATTGAGACTTCTCCAGGGTCCTCTGCCGGCTGGCCCCTTTCCGTGTCTCTGTGCAAGGGGGGGGGTCTCTCCTGTCCCGTGGCTCAGGCGCTTCCCTTCCCTCATCCTCTGGCCATTGGAGTTCAAGGAGGGAGATAGCACCTGTGATCCTTATTTCTGCTGCTGAGATAAATTCAACTTTCCATTCAATTTTTATTTCTAGGTCAAGATAAGAATGATAGGTTAAAACCAAAAATAGCTGAGCATTCAGTCTGGAAGCTGCTGCATGCTGCAATTCCAGCCTGCCGGACCCCAGACAGCCTCCTGTTTCCAACTATGCCAGTTATTGATTTTTGTACCAAAACATTTACACTGGCACAACACTCAGTGAGTGCAATTATATGGGTATAAAGGTGCTTTATACTAGCATAGATTATGAGATAAACAAGCTCATTTATACCGCTGTAACTGCATTCATGTCAGGGTATTTGTACCGCTTTAATGATACCAGTGTAGTTAAAGCAATACAACTGGTGTCTACAGACAAGATCTCAGCTTAATGGTAATTAACACAGACATTTCCAGCCACCCTGAGCAGCTGAAGTTTATGTTGGAAATAGCAACTGACCCATAACAATTTGCAACAGCATCAGAAACCTCTATAAAACAGCTCCACCTCCAATTGCTTTTGCCACATTTGCAGGAAGGATGTTTATTATGCCCCTTTTAGCAGGAGGCCCCAAGAGCTAAAAGTTGCTTGTGGCCACTTTTCTTTCGCATCTGGACAGCAAAACAAAAAAAATAATCAATTCAGCCATTGACATTTTGCTGTGAAAGAGCTAAGCGAGCACAAAAACACTGATAAAAGTGGCAGTTAACCCTGTGCTACCCTTATTGTTCTTTATTCACCAGCTCCAAGCGCTCGAGCAGCCCATGGAGCGCGGGAGAAGGGGCTTTGCCATCTGTTGCTAGGGCTGACATCACCCCTGTTTGCTCAAGCATCGCTTCTCGGGGCTATGTTTGCATCATTAATCAGCGCTGGCCCTGTGCTGGCCCATTCAGCAGGGCCTCGGCTGTCAGCTCCCGAGCACCTCGCTGCAAAAGGGACCTGCCAAAGTGCTTGGCCTCACTTGGAGAGAGGTTTGGATATACATCAAGATTACTTTGGACAGAGTATTTGTCAACTCATCCCAGGAGAAATTGCGCCCTGCACGCTACGTAACTTGACAAAGGGAGAAAAAACAACCCCAGAACCTCCCCCGCCCCCCCCATAAGCACCCTCCACGGGTTAAACTTAACTCCACACCACAGAAAAACAGATTGCGCTTTCCGCTGGGACTGGATTTGCCAAGAGGCTGCAGAACCCATCAATGAGATAATGGATACACATTTTGCTTAGCTTTGTACTCCCCGTCTCTTTTATCTCTTTTCCCTGAATAATACTAGAACAATCTCATGGGAAACTATAAGAAATTCCCTGTCCAGAAAAAAATGAGGTTTAACAAAAAAATAGGCTACCAATGCAGACAGGTGGGAATGCTGCCGCTGGACAGTCAGGGAACTGAGGCACAGAGGGGCTTAGTGACTTGCTCAAGGTCGAAGACGTAGATAGGCAGGAGCAAGGAAAGCCCGAAGCACTGTCTGCAAATACTGCAACAGCACAGACACCGACTAGATGCACGGACTCCTCATTTCCAACCATCTTCTGTCTTCCCAAATGTCCGAGTGGGTCATGCAACATTAGGATAAACAAAAGGATAAACATGTCATGTTTAAAATACATACAACATAAATAGGGAAAATGCTTAACAAAACTAACACATATATTGAACAGGTTTCCAGAAATGTGCAACATTTCCGTTTGGAGTTGTTATGTTTTTTCCTTAGGGATGAAGAGGGGAACACAAATACAAGTTTATTTTACAGGAAGCAGATCTGTAATTGAAAAATCAGTAATTCTTTAAATGTGAAACATCAGATGGGACTCATCTTGAGACTAAGACACCTAAATTTAGGTGTCTGCACGTGACGTAGGGAACTCATCAGTACCTGTTCCACTCAGTTGCCTACACATAAGCTTCTAGGGCTTTGGGCACTTCTCCTGGCTCCCAGCTGTTGCACAGGAGAGATGTGGCTCTCTGAAGGTCCTGAGGATGCCTCAGGTATCCCAGGGCTTCTCATTTAACATTCCATGCCCATGTCCGGAGTGCTTTTCTCCCAGATTGAGGGAGAAAAGGAAAATGTTACTTTGCCTGCATGTTCTTGCAACATGATGATGGGGACAAATCACCGGAGAACAATTTAGGTTCCTACTTTCTGTGACCCTAATTTCATTTTCATCTTATATGGCCTGTTTACCAGACCCTGCCTGACATCAAGCTGTGCTAATTAATACCTTCCTACACTGCTCAGCACCAGTGATAGCCTCCCTCCCAAGTGTTTTTGACAAAATTGGGCATCAAATGAAGTGCTTTTCTCACTGCGTCTCAGCTTTCCAACAGTTGTGGTTTTTTTGTGAAAAAACCCACACCTCCCCACTACAGTGTTTTTAATTTCCATATTTTTTGTCTAAAATTAGGAGTTTGGATTTGAGGATCCCACTGTGCTGTCTAACAGACCCTCTTCATGCTTTGATGCAGTCTAAGTTCCCACAGCCCTCCTATCCCAGAATCCCAACAGGACAAAAACTGCTGCTCAGAGGAAGCCGTCTGAGTGGGTTACCCAGCCCAGAGGACTGGGAGCTGCAGAAAAGGCATTGGGACTGCTATTCTCAAAAGATCAAAGAAGTATTTAAATTTTGATTTTTCACTCCCCAAAATTCAAACCTGTATATGGCAATTTTTAACGAAAAAAAAAAAAAAAAGACTCAGGCTCTCCTGTGCTTTATACAGTGCTATATAACTTCGTGGCATGCCACCACCTGAAAATCCTCCTTGCAGAAAGGGTTTCTTGGCTGATACACATTTGATTTCTGTAGTACTTTCATCCTCTGACTGTGCAATATGTCCAATTTGGAAGGACTAAGGAGCTGAGTTAGACCCCAACTAGCCCTTGAATGAGTGGATACTCAGGGTTGCAAGCAGATATATCTATTTTCCTGCCCTTCGCAACACATTGCCTCTGACAACACCAGCTCCTGACCGGGAACTGCTCACTTTTTCCCTGCTCTGCTATCCCAAGGGAAGAGGCAAAGGGTTGGTTTCAGACAGGGGTCTGTGAGAAGCATCAGCCAGAGGAGATATTGTGCCTTTGTTCTTGCTCTACACTGCCCCTTCCACAGGAATGATACCACCAGAATATATAGCCTTAAATGAAGTTGTTTGATAACTTTATATTAAAACATCTTTTAATGGGGAAAAAACCCCAACCCACCTTTCTGGTAACTTTATGAGAGCTACACCATAGCAGTACGATGCTGTCACAGGAATAGGATTAATATTTCAACTGATATGATGCCAAACACTACATAGGATGAAAGCCATCTTGTGTAGTTTTGGCTAAGTAAATCTGAGTGTCCTGACTAAGAGTGTAATACAGGTTTCTGCTGTAAGACGCACAGGAGAGGCTGTTTGGCAGTCTGGACCACAGCTCCTTCTCCACTACCTACAGACAAATCTGCATGGCTGGTTTAGCACAGATGCCTAACTCTGAAACGGTGACATTAAACAAGATTAATCCCATCCTTCACAGCCAGCAGCACCACCACAAAAAGCTGTCCTCGTCATTCCTGGCTCTTCTCTTCTCTTCCATTCAGATATATTCAGTAAGTCCCTGGGCAGCAGCGCACTGGTATTCAGAAGTCTTGATTTTTTTTGGCAATTTAGTCCCAAGGTTTAACTGTTTATACAGGAAGACTTAATGAGTACAGTTACTTGTGTGAAAACACAAGCATCTGTGGTTGCGATTACGGCTAAATTCAGCCTGCAACCTCAGCTGTCAATAGTTTATTTTCTTTTAAAAACTATAATAAAATTAAATCACTTCCCCTAATTATAAAGGGACTATTTTGAGAAGTCTGAAAAAGGTGACCTGCACCTTTCGTGCAGGAGCGTGCTCGCCGTGTGACCTTCCTGTCACCCTACGCACAACGAAGCAGAAATAATTGGGAAATTCCCTCCGATGTCACGTCTCAGATTGTGCTTGCCGCTTCTCAAGGCTGTCATCGCGCTGCCGCCTGCTCGCAGTAATCGCTGCTGGCACAGGACATGCTCGTACCACGCTGCATTATTAGCAAGCTGTCAGACACCGGCGACGCAGAGCCCCGGTGACAACACAGAGAGAGTTATAGGGGTAATAATGTTGTTTGTTAGGTAGAAATAACTGAACTTTCAGGGTAAAAAAAACCAAACACAACACAAAACTCTAGTCTTTGGTTGAATGTTACTTAATTTCTTTCCCCATGCCGAGCTCAGCAATGCGTTCACGAGGCGGATACAAGCTGATGTTGAAGAGCAGCAATTTATTTGCAGAGTTCTTTCTGCAAGCCTACAAGGATTGCCGGGGGGATTACTTGCTATGTTTTAATTGCTTTTTATAGGCTGGATAGTGTCTGTAAGCCAAGTCCTGCGTAAGGACTTGAACACCACCTTCACCCCAAGGAGAGGAGCTCCAGGAGGCACCGTGGCTCAGACACATACTCCTGAGTCCCACTCACCCCATGCTTCCCCGTCGTGTCCCGGAGGCAGTCGCCCACCATCGACCCACGACAGTAACGCAGCCCGGCACAGCTCCCTCTGCCCCGGCTCCCTGCAGAGTCCAGAGGGAGGAGGAGAAGCCACCCACATGGTCCCCATCCGCCCACTCCCACTATGGGGATGGAGAAGTGAGCAGTGACCCTGTGCACGCCCAGCCCTGTATTTTGAGCAGCCGGCAAAGGAGGGGGGGGGGATTCACACTCTCCTGTAAAAAATATCTATCACAAGTCGAAGTCCAGCTGTCAAACAGTTCATTCCTTTATACCATCTTCCCCTACATAAGGAACGGCCTCTCAGTTCAGTTTTCAACCTAACACCTCATTCAAATCTCTCCTGGAGCCCATAAAAAATCTGTGAAAGGCAGTAAATATTTCAAGAAGAACAACTCCAAGTTACTTCCCTCTTACCAACTTCTCAGCATATCCTCTCTCCGCTTCTCCTGTTTCTGTTGTAAACCCAGGATATAGGAATATCATCAATTTCCAGCAATGATCATTGTTCAAGTATTACAAAGACAACAGGACAAAAAAAACAATTTACAAGTAAGTTGAAACACTTAACAGCTGACCTCCTCTCTATGTTGATGAAATCAATAGCCAAAATTTCCCCTCCGACGACTGTAGCTTAGGAGTTTGGTTACTGTACGTCATTGCACAACACCTGCATCTGTGCATGCACGTGGAGTGCAGGGCACGTAGCATGGGATGACGTCTTTCCAAAGGATATGTACTACATTAAATGGAAATAAAATACGACCATGTATTTCCTATCCTCTCCAAATGACCGAAAGTAAGATTCATTTACAGACACGACTCAGGAAACTGGACAAAATCTGTGTCACTTCCAGCAACAACTGGGAAATATATTTCTGGAACATTTATTTCTTGCTTATACAAATGGTCAATACTTGATTTGAAAGCCACATTTTAGCCATCACCATCTTTCAAACTGGCACTTCGGAGAACAGTTTCACACATGACCATCCTGATATTGAAGACCTGTTTTACAAAAATGAGCAAAGGTTGGGTAGATGCTGGACCCAAAAGAGACAAGTGATAATTCCTCTCCCCAAAACATCTCTGAGAAAGAAGACAGTGAACAGTATACTGCACCTGGGTGAGCCAGACTTTGAGTTTTGGCTCTGTCATATCAGCTCACTAGCTACTCGGCAGAGGGATAAATGATCAGTCACCCATGCCCATTTTGTCAAACCTCATCATGTTTCTTAGCACAGGAGTAAGACCTGATATGCTGATGAGTTTTCTACCTTCACAAATCAGAGCCAAAAGCCAAGAGAAGTGATCACAGGTAACCAGGGCTTACATCTGCTGAGCTGCACAGGACTCCATTCTCTTCCAGATCCATGCAAGGTCCACACAAACGTCTACGTCAAATTATTGCTAGAAACTAGAAAAGACCACAGCCTTGAATAGCAGCAGTGCATCAGCATGCTGGCAATGTGTCCCTCTGAGCCAGCTTGCCAAGCAAACAAATCTGTACCTGAAGGTAACTGAAATTAAGGCTCAGCAGGATGATTTGAGCTATTATGCTCTTAGGTATAAGGGGTGAAGCTATATTTCAATACTTTTAATTGCAGATGTAATAATTTGGGGTGCTACAAAGGGAGGTACCTTAAAGAAGTCAGGTTTTTAGCAGACTGAAGAACAGCATCTTCTGAAATCAGACTCCCGTTCATTGTTTCATTTTGGGTGCCCCTAAACTGAAGTAACTATTCCATAATGAACTACTTTCATAATCAGTCTGAATTTAACTAATGACTTTAAAATAAGGACAGATAATACTTGTATGTTTAAATTTGGCACGTGGGCACTACTCTCAGGAGTCAGTCCTATCTGCTAAATCCCTCTTTTCATGCTGAGGTCAGGTACAGATTTTACCAAATACTGTGTCCCTCCCATTAATTGCTGAATATAAGTTTGTGCTTTTTGTCTGGTGCTTTGCATCCACATGGTGACATCTCCGGCTACAGATCTCTGGCTCACAAGGAAGGACTATCTACAGCTGAAAGCCACCTACTACAGAAGAGCAGGCTTACTGCTAGAGCCACTTCTTTGCACCCAGTGCTTGTGACTCCGGATGTGAGAGGTCCAGCCAAGAGTGTCCACCTCTGCAGGCAATGGAAAAATGGAAAGAAATCCATAGCTGCCAGAGGATGAGGAGATACAAAACCTGAAGGCTCCTGAGTGATCTTTACTGTCATTGAGGCAATAGAAGAGTCTGGCTGCTGCAGCTCTTTAGACAACCCGGGAAGCACGGAAAATGGGGCAGAGTGGGGCAGAACAGCTAGAACTATTGCTCCTCTTTGGGTAGAAAAAGGGGGGAATCCAGACAAGCAAAATATGAACACACCCATGTACACATACATATAACGAATGCAGCAACAGACCTCTGAGGCTACGACCTTTATAGGTCTTGTGGGGAAGATATATTAAGCTTCTCTGCTGAACAAGGGTGGGAGGAAAGCAAGGAGAAGCAATGGTGATGGTGGCTTCTCCACACATGAGGCAGCTGATGGATCAGACAGACCTGTCTGACTCCTCTATTAAGAAAATTTTAGAAGCATCTGTACCTGATATACTTGTCAGAACACGATGGATCCAGTTAGTAAGTGATCAGGCTGACAACTGCACCAGCTTCTCCTTCGCTTGGGTAGCTCCAAGGAGTAATCAAAGCTGCTGTCAACTAGAACCCATCATTTAAATTTGGGGATCAAGCACATCTTTTCTCAGTAGTTTCACAGGCACCCTGTTCAGTGCCTGTTTACAAACAAGATGGTATTTTCTCAGCAAGAGTCTATCTGAGATCTACACCTCTGCTTACCCATCTGGTCTTACGAGATAATTCTTGGGTATCTTTTGTTCTCCTTATTCCTAAAGCACTCTGCTTGTTTAGTTAAGCTGAGGAATAACTCCATTTATTCTGCCCTCAAAAAGGAATACTTCCTACTCTTAAGATGCTAAGCTATCCCTTTAATAGAGAAAAATTACAAAGGTCATGAAAAATCCCTATGTCACTAATATATCTTCAGATGTATACTGCTAACTGCAAAACTAGGAGGTGAATGTCTCATTTTGACAGTATCCATTTTTAGTGGACAACATCTTTGTGTCCCATCAATCTCTTTCTGCTAAAGACTGGACTATCAAGAGTAGCTACCAAAAGTCTATCCCCAGCCCTGGGAAGACAATGTTCCACATCTGTGGCTAAGTTGCAGTTTAGACTGAGGATTGGAACAGCATATAAGAAAGCACTATTAACTACCAACACTTTTAAGACATCAAGGCAGTTATTCAGTGTAATATGACATACATGATGGGCCAACAGGGAGGATTTACACAAATTTGACTCTGAGCTTCTGTATCTACACATCCTGGTTTTCAGTCTTTGCACACAATATTTTCTTTCCCTCACACACATGCATAAAGATGTAAAAAAGTCTCTGACCTGTAGCCACATGGGCCAAGTTTCTTTTATTTTTAAGGAAGGCTTAAAGTAATTTATGCTTTTGCCTATGAAACTGAGATCTGTCCTGGCTAGACAATGCAGCTAGCAATCAGTAGCTCACTGAAAGCTACTTTGGGGATCTCTATTCAAAGTTGTAATCATATTTGCACCTGCCTGGACAGCAGGGAAAAGAGAGAAAAGCAAAAAGGCAGACTGGTGAAGATAACAGGCTGAGTTACAGCTGCTCCGCAGGTCTTCCCTAAGGCAAACCCTTTTGCAACCCTGTAAGGGCAACTCTGCACCAGAGCCACAGAGCTCTGAAAAGGTCAACCCATCCTTCCAAAGCGGACAGAACTAGGGGTTAGGAGACACTTACTCTCTTTCTCTCTCTGAAGATATATTAATCCACACATAATGTAGCATACGCTGCAGGTAATCTTCATTGATTCAGGTCCAAACCATGAGATGCAAGTTTGAGAAAAGCTTTAGGTGGGTCAGCATATCTCAAGATTGGACTCTAGGGCATTAACTGTAAGTACAGTAAATTTAGTAACAAAGGCAATGGAAAGGTGAGTGGACAAAAAAAGTTATTTCCAAATTGTTAGGTTTTGTAGGGAAACTCTTTTGTAGAAGATTTACTATGTTACACTGTAACCGAAGACAACAGCCCTCATTCTCCAATTTTATACTAGCTTAACTGCACCGACTCCTCAGCAGCCACTTCCCATTCATGCCATTGTAACTTGGATGAGAATTAGACCAAGTATCCTAATGAATTTTTAATTAATCATTCAGCACAAGCCCTCAAGAATATCTTTAAAACTGCAGCAAGCGGAAATAAGTACATAGCGTTACCGGTTGGGAATGCTCTAACACTGAGACAAAGAGACGTTGTGTCAAGCCTGTTTTTGAAAGACTGAAGCGGCCCCAAAGAATACATCACTGACACAGAAAATTACCAAACATTTATAAATAATACAGTATGCTCAAACCTATCACACTGCAAACAAAACAGATCAGCAAGCTATCAAGCAGCTGATGAGAGAGGAAGACACGAAGTCAGACAGCCTGAAGTCAGCCAACTGATGACAACTGGTGTAAGCGACGGGGCAGGTGAACCGGGGTTTTAACAAGGGCTATAGCAAGGGGGGCTGAAACGGTGCGAGCTGCCTTCGCGGTCCTGACTGTTCTTCTAACTGCATCAGGCTTCAGCTCCTGCAGCTACAGCCACGGCTGACGCCCCTCAGCCGCCGGCAAATTCCACAAGAAAATCAAAGTAGAGGGAGTGGTGTATGGGAGTGAAAGGAAAAAGGCTGATGCCAGAGATTATCTGCAGCAGCAAAGTGGAAGTGACATTGAAAGTAAGCTTCACGGATAAAAGACAAATGCAGTCAAGAAATCCTAAGTACTACTAAAAGGCTCTGCGAACGGATATGTCTATTATGAGAGGCAATATAATTGGCTCTCTTGAACACTGAATGTCACTCAAAGAGTTTAGCAAGACAAAGAAGTAATAAATCACATCTGCAAGGAGATTCTTTACCCAAACCATCACTGAAGAGTAATGCTGGGTAATAGGTCATAATGCCACAATTTAGTGCTCCTGTCAGACAGAAATTTAGGTAAACTAGCATTGCTTTATTTACAGGATTTGACCGCCAGGGTCAAATCATCACATCAAATCAAAATTGGTAATGAAACTTAATGGATTCTAGCTATATTAACTAAACCAAGATGTAAAATCCACATCCCTTCTCCTGTTGACAAGTGAGTGCCACAGGCAGACTGATATTCACTTCATAACATACCCTCAGTTTAGCTGTTTTTTCTGATTGCGCTGCCTGATAAAAGCCCTCAATCGTTTTTTGCGTTGCCTGATAAAAACCCTCAATTGCTTTTATTAGGTAATTTCACCAACATTTAACAGGGAGTTACAGGTCTCAATGATGCTAATTTGATACGACTTGTTATACATTTCAGGAAAACCAGCAGCTGTAGCCAGTAAAGATGCAGCAAGTTCATGAAGGTGGTGGTGGATCTACCCATGACCACAGGTAGAAGTCTCAGCAGTAGTGGACACCATCAGGGATGTCCAGTCCTGAGCTCCTGACTCTATCTGGGAGGTGAATCCAAAACCTTATGTCCTACCTCCTCAGAAAACAACCAACCCAAACCTCAAGGCATGTGTGTGGAAACACAGAGAAACCTCCTTGTTCTTCCTATGGGCACTGCACCACAGCAAAAAAAAGTATCTAAAATTTGTTGCCTCTGAGAGAAAGCTTAAACTGGATCACCAATCTAGGAGCTCATTCGTGGAGAATCTCACCTTGGAAATCCTCCAGTTTTATGTTGGCTACTTTAATCCAATTGTAGCTCAGCAAGAAACACCAAAGCTGCCTCAACCTTAGAGAAGAGGGTCTGGACCATCCCCTCCTAGATAAATGCTTGTAACACTGCAAAGGAAAGCAATATTTTCTCTTGCTCTCTCTGTAAAGCTTGCTTTGCTTTACTTCTCTCCTTCCTTTACAGAAAATCATGAATTCTTTTTTGCACTGAGAGCCAGCATAAAAGAAAGGGTACAGCAGTCATCAGTATAGTGCTTCTTACCTAGTACACTCATCTCCTGGAAGAGGAGAAATGCCAGCGTGAATCTTTGTGGCAAGAGAACATTAAGCTTCCTGGATAAGTGCTGTAGCTGCTGCATGAATTCATCAAAGACAGAGCCCCTCCATCCTTCCTATAGCCATCTTCAAAAATAGCGTGGCAATGACAAGGTGCAGGGAGCCCAACCCTGTCAACAGGCATTCCTTACGCTCAGAGAAACCTTCCTGGATCAAGCTCATCCAGTTTTGTATGTGAATTACAATCCAGGCTGATCAGTCCTGTTGAGACCACAATTTAGGTATTTACATTCTAAGTCTCATTTTAGGCAATTGGCATTTTCTGGATCTGGTCCTTAGTGACTAGTCAACAGAAGCAAATTTCCTGTCACCTAACTGTATAATAATGACTGCACCACAGTAACCACCCAAGCGTTCCTTCACAGGCAACGGAGCCTGGCTCCAGAAATGCTGACTTTTTACAGGTCCACATTTGGTTGAGCAATCCCATCCCAGGTATTCATTTCACACACAAAAATCTCAAACCAAGTGACATTTTCCACATCCTGGAGGAAGTGCATGCAGATCTGGGGATTACATTGATGGGGAAGCAGGCGCTGGATGCTCAGATGCTTGCTGGGAGAGTGGGAATGACCACAGGAGGAAGAAGAAGGAGAAGAAGGAGAAGAAGGAGAAGGAGAAGGAGAAGGAGGGGAAGGAGAAGAAGGAGAAGGAGAAGAAGGAGAAGGAGAAGGAGAAGGAGAAGGAGAAGGAGAAGGAGAAGGAGAAGAAGGAGAAGGAGAAGGGGACAACAAAAGGGAAGGTTTTGCCACACAGCCTGAATGCTCCTTCCCAGCACCAGCACTAGCCTCAGGCACACAGCACATATTTTGATCACCCCTGCATACTGCAGGTCCATCCATCTCGTGTGCACAAAACTACTTTCAAGACTAATCCCAAGCAATTTCCTACAGACAGTTATAAAACTCAAAAAAGATGATTCCACAAAAATCCCCAAAGCAATTTTAGTAGTAAAACACTGTTATTTTTTTTCCTGACAGTCTATATTAGGAAGCAAACTCACTCGTTGTGGCTCCTACTGTACAGCTTAACCTTTTGGATGTCACACACAGTGGGTGACAGGGCCGCATGTAGTCTAGGTTTGAGAAGTCACACACTTCTATGCCATAAAATTGTTGTTTCCCCTGGTCACAGTCTCTAGCTACAGACTCTAGGGGTTGTCTGTCTGGTTTGTGCTCGCGCTTTACAAAAATGTGGTCACACAAAAGTGATGTGAGTTGGGTTCAATGGCCAGAAGATTTGGGTCATGGCTTTGCATGGGGAGAGCAGATGGTTCTCACGTGAAAACACTGAGATTACACATGAAATTTTAGGACACTCAGCGGCATTTATTTAATGAACACTGTCTACTTCAAATCTAGTCTCAAAAAAAAAAAAAAAGAAGGTAGTTTGTAGCTACTGTACAAAGTCTTCTATCAGTGTGTCTCAAAGCAATTAAAAAATAATTTTAAACAAGACACCCACCTAAGACTTCCTGCAAAACATACTCATTTTCCAGTCATGTTTTGCCATTTAAATACAAACATGCTCCTACGCATATACAGATTTTAAACTTCTTTACCCAAGAAGTTTCATGGTGTGGCTTGCATAAAGGCTCCTTCAACCCCAGGCTAAGACAGGGGATTCCCCTGCCTGGGACGGTGATGGGACAGGGGCTGTGGGGAGAGGCAGAGCATGATGCTGTGCCCAGGGGAGGCTCATCCTCCTCCATATGGAGCCAGGAGGCTGATGGCTTGGCTACACAAGGTGTGTGAGTCTGGACTCATGGGGTATGATGGAGCAGATGCATGAAGTCTTGCACAAGCAGAATGAGATTCTCAGTATCCACGTAGGCCAGGCTTTTCAAGACAAAGGATCACGCAGACATGGAAAAAACACGGAAAAAACACAGAAAACATAGGGAATATGTATATAACACTCTTGCTCACGCTGTTTGTACTGCTGTGCCTTTCCC
>NW_009611320.1:185964-190219 GCF_000690535.1 Cariama cristata
CCCTACTTCGCCCTTTCAAAACTGAAAGTTCACACAGGCCTGAGTCTGGTTAGAGGTTTTACGCACTCTTAAATGAGTCTATATGATAATAACGAAACAAACCTTAAAGCACAAGAGATGTTAGATTCCAAACTTTGCAACTAAGAGAAAAATACTTGAAAAGAAAATCTTGCCTCTTGCACAAAGAGAAGGCACATGGCATCAAAATATTTTTTATACAAGATCCAATTTCAGGACAATGTGCTACTGTAAACACAGAATTCTCGTCAGATTTCAAGATTTGGACTGATGCAGGGTCCAGGACAACATTTAGGTGGTTAATGGATAAGGAGATATCTGGAATGAAGTGAAGTGAGACTGGATTAAAACACTTCTAATTTCATTGAAATAAATCCTAAACTTCATGGTAAGTCTCTGATCTGCAACTAGATTTGCACAGGTGAATCCTTGAAGCCTGCGTGGCTCCCTGGGCAGTGCAAGCAGGATTGGCTACTTAGTCCTTGTTTGGCTGCTACTGAGGGGAACTGTCAGAAGTCATCAAGTCAGTGGCAATTTTCATAAATAAGGAATTGATTAAAATTCTGCACAAGAATTTTCCTCTTAGAGAAAAACTCAGAGAACCCACAAGATGCCACTGACGGCGGCAGGTAGCATCTCTTTGTGTAGCTCTGGTAAATCACTCAGACTTGATCACGTTCAAAACCTCTCTAAGTCTCAGAGCCAGTCTTGCCTCCCCATGTTTTGCAGGGACTGGCTAAACCTTTCCATAGCTGATGCTGGAACTTCTTCCGCAGCTCAGGACCACTCTGCAGCCTGGCAGGGCTCCTGCTGGGACGTCCCTGATGCTCAGGTACATGCAGTTTCTTGGGAGGGAGGCAGGGAGAGCTGTCCTAGAGCAGAGAAGGTACTAAACTTGGAACTCCACAGCGCTAACATCTGACTTTCACAAGGCACAGAAGGACTTCATGTTGGAGAAAAACCACAGGCAGATCGAGATGGTAGGCTCTAAATCCTAAACAAGGGCATCAGAATTAGTCCCTCTATTGCTGTGAAACAGCTTAGAGACCTTAAAACTACTTCACTGCCTGATAAAGCCATCTCACCGTATTTATAAATTATTTTTGAACCCCAGAATGCTGGAAAAAGCAGATAGAACAATTTAGATTAAAAACCCACAATCAAACTCAGTTTAAAACACTGACCAATTTGTAGTGTAAATGATTAAACTTTAGACTGCTTTCCTGCACTCCCAGACTTAGCCGAGGTCTTTAAAAGTAGGATAAAAACCCAAACCCAGCAACAACCAAAAAGCATTTACAGGTTATTCCCTAACCATGGCTAGATGTATTGCATCATAAAATGTCAACATCAAAACAATATAGAAAAAATAATTACAGACAGTGTTAGTGTTGTAAGCTGATAAGGACCAGATGGTCTTTTGTATTTATGGTTTGCCTTGTGCATACAAATGCTTTTGGGATCTAATTAGCCTTCTACAAAACTCAAACTGGGTAATTACTATCATTATCCCCTTTTCAAATAAATCTGAAGTCTAAACTGCAATTAAGTTTTTTATCTTACAATTCATATCCACGCATTTTAAGAATTGTCCTTTGCTATCTTTTCACCAATCTTCTTCCAGTGATTGACGTAAATAAAATGGAAGAGCTTAAAATAATTGAAAAAAGGATGATTTTGTACAAAGAAGAGTTTTCAGTTAGCAGAGTCAAAGCATTCCTGAGAAATGCCGCATTTGTGGTGAACAGGTTGCTGATTTCCTATTTGATTCTGCCACCTTCATGGTTGTTGAATGTCCCATATTCCTATCGACAGCAATCACTAAAAACAAAGAACAAGGCACAACTGGCAGAGCTGCTGACAAATGCGTATATGCAGACATAAAACTTCTCCTGTACATACAATGATCATCCTTTATATGACACAAAGTGGCAGTCATTCTAATTAACTTCTGACTTGGGCAACACATAGGCTGATGATGGGCTATGAAAGGGTAGTGGTGCAAATAATAAGCAAGAATGTCATTTTTATTGGTTTCTTGCCCTCAGGACAGCTAATCACATGACAAAGGTAGCATGCTACAGGAAAGTATGACACTATAATAATGCACACCACTGAATTCATTTAATGGAGAATTAATCAAAATCTGTCCAAAAACAGATAGCAGATGAGATTACAACGTTATAAGCTAATCATCTTCCACCCCCATCCCTGACAAATGATTATAGGTTACAGAACTGCACTGCCATTTCCTCTTGCAAGAAAGAAACTACTGAGACTACTGAGCTAAAAGTGGATGCTGAAAAAAATTACAGTTCTGGTGACTAAGAGGGGACATACTAGGTGGCCAAGGTTTTGATGTAAATGTCTATTTTTCTGCTGAAATGTTTTCATTTTATTCTACTGCTTCTGTGAAGATCATTAATAAATGGAGTATCAAAATCAGTACTAAAATCAGAGTAAAAGTTCTTATGTTTCAACCCGGATTGGCTTTCTGATAGTAGTACCAGTGGTTTCTGTAGATAAACTTCTGCAAATGTGACCTTTCTCATGCAAAATGCTTACACTGGAAAAACATCTACATTTGACTGTTCGAGTTTAAGCATTTTTAACCTCCCCTGACTGCACGCCAGACATTTCAGATATAAGACCACAGGATAACCCAGGCTAGAAGAGACCTCGGGAAGTTCAGTTTGTCACATTTGCTATGGGACCGCTCATCCTCTTGAAGTTTAATGTGTGCCTTTGTGCAAACAAGGTTCACAATTTCAATTTCTGTTAAACTTTTTCTTTTTATAACACCAAATCTTGAAGAGTTGAACTCAGCAGATAAACACAGGCTCCTATGCCAATATGGAGGGATTCCCAACACTCCTGCTCGGTTGCCACCCAGACACCTAAATTCCCATCCCTGCCCGCGTTCCTGAGCCCACATCTGTCGTGTGATGAAGAAATGGTTTCATGCTTGGCTGAATCCTGACGCGACTAAAATTAGGCACCCATTTGTCTATTATCTCATTCAGCTGCGATACTGTTGGGTGTGCTTAAAGCACTCGGACAAGGACAGGCAAGCGTGGCCATCTTGCCTCTCCCACCTCCTCATCCAGAGATTAATTCTTTCTGCTAAGATACATGAAATTCAAATTCGATTCTTCCCTCTTCCTGCCTGACAAGGACCAGAGATCTGAATCCAGGCCTGAAGGAGTACTGCAGTCACCTGACAGGAGTTTTCTGAGACATCCCCTCCTAGTGCATCCCTTTCATTAGGGAAAAAATAATTATATATTCATGGGAGTAGGGGCAGAAAAACAGATTTCTTTTTTTCCAGTTGAGTGCCTGTATCACCTGGCTACTGAGTCACTGTCACTCTTTGTGGCCTAATTCTGTAATGATTTCCATGACAACAGAGCTATGCGGTATTTGAATATTGTAGAGTCTGAAAAAAAAATCTTTACAGATAATAATGCAAAGAAATATCACAGATAATATTAAAAGCAAAAGAAAAAATGGTAAAAACAGCCACTACCCAAGAAGCAATCATCATCTCTGACTTCAGCAGGCAATTTTTCTGTGTTTGCAGGCTAGCAACAGAAACTGCTTATGTGCGTCAAAAGATCTTTTCTGCCATAGTGAGATAAATACATGCTTAGTTGCTGATTTCCTAATCTTCAATGAAGAAGTGCAGCATGTCAAAATGCAGCCTTGCTTGGCTCTTCAGATACCTGTCCATTGTGTTTTGGGGGGGGGACACGGACAGACTTCTTTTACTTGCATATTTGATGTTTGTGGTATGCAAGGAAATCTCATTTTACATGAAAAAGGCTTCTTATAATTGGAAATCCATAGCTGAAAAATGTGACTTACTTCCCAGGAACCAGAGCTCTTCACAATGTGCATGTGTTACATGCACATATGCATCCTACCAGGGGAGGGAACGTGCCCCAGTCATTCAGCTCCAAACAATTTTGTTTTCACCAGCGTTTCTCACAGAGGGCACATCTGTCCTACCCCTCCATGTGTTGCACATCAAGGGCAGAAAGTTCAGTGCTCCTCCTTCCTCTCTTCCCTCCTATGGCAGAGCCCAGAATGCCACTTCAAGAAAAGCAGAGAAGGCAAAATGTAGAATGTATAGGGACCACATATCATAAAAATATTCCCTAAACAAATTCTCAGTCTCTGTCAAATGCACAGGCTGCAGAGCAGACCCCAGATCACTTGAAGGTGAGCCCTGAAACGC
>NW_009611320.1:190344-190747 GCF_000690535.1 Cariama cristata
ACCATTGTAGCTGGGTCGATGTCACAGCTGCTGCTGCACACCTCAGTGCAAACCGAGGTCAAGAGGGTTTTTGGGCTAATATCACTGTGACCTTGATCTGTCTATTATTAAAATCCATTTCTAGACTGATTTCAGGGAAGACTCCACTCAGTGAAGGTAAAAATCAGGCATTCTTTTACACCAAGCAAACACGGCGAATCCTCAGAAGTGAAATTAGTGAACAAAAAGAGACAGAAGGCCTTGCATCTCCCCTTCTCAAATAAGAAGTGTTGTCCAAAACATGTGGAGGGGCTTGAAGTAATGCTTTTGGCACCAAAGATGGGCTTAATTTGATGAAATGCAGATGTCTGTGTGTGGCCCTCTTTATAGTCAACACAGACTTAAAAAAAATGAAAATAAAACA